>NC_090181.1:6746616-6909254 GCF_024679245.1 Pseudorasbora parva
CCTGTCTGTAAACGCGTAATGTACTGTCTTTATAATGTATCTTCTTATTAAACTGTTTGTACACTTAGAAAGTTCTCAATGCTTCGGTTTTGCATGTAGAGACCCTCATTATGCTACCGTGTTAGTGTGAGGCTATTTTGAGCCTTGTTAGTGGTATTAACTACCGATTTAATTTTACTTATTCTATGCCCAATACACTCGCGCTATAAGCTAATATGTTTTTAGAGATAAAACTCTTTACATTCTATTTTCATGAAAACGCCTCCCAGAAAACGATCTACTCAGTAACCATGTGTTAATTACCCCTAGGTTCATTTTTTCACCAGAGTTGTCCTTTAACTATATACTTACATCAAACAATAAGTACAGTGCACATGCACATATTGTATTGCAGACAGTTTTGTTGATATTGAGGTGGGGTGCAGGTAAAGTTAGGCACAGGTGTGGTGGTGTGGGTAAGTACGGCTCCATCTAGCCTATTACTCAATAAGTGACAAAATAACGCCAACATTTCCCTATTTACATGTTGTGATGTGTATAGTTTCATTGTGTACTGACAGAGACTGACAGAAAATTAAAAATTGTGATGTTCTAGACCGATATAGCAAGGAACTATACTCTCATTCCTGTGAAATAATCAGGGAACTTTGCTGCTGAACCATGGGTGCAGCAGTGCGATGATATTATGCAATTCAACAAAATAAACCACTTTTATGATTATTAGTTTCCATAAATGTTCAATACACACACACAAACACACGTATGTGAAACACAGAAAGCTGGAAAATTCTGTCAATGGTGGGAAAATAGGTAAAAACAACAAAAAATGCTCATGGCCAAAACAAGCAAACACCTAATGACCAAAATAATCATCCATGTACAAATGCATCTACAGTATTGTTCAAAATAATAGCAGTACAATGTGACTAACCAGAATAATCAAGGTTTTTCGCATATTTTTTTATTGCTACGTGGCAAACAAGTTACCAGTAGGTTCAGTAGATTCTCAGAAAACAAATGAGACCCAGCATTCATGATATGCACGCTCTTAAGGCTGTGCAATTGGGCAATTAGTTGAATTAGTTGAAAGGGGTGTGTTCAAAAAAATAGCAGTGTGGCATTCAATCACTGAGGTCATCAATTTTGTGAAGAAACAGGTGTGAATCAGGTGGCCCCTATTTAAGGATGAAGCCAACACTTGTTGAACATGCATTTGAAAGCTGAGGAAAATGGGTCGTTCAAGACATTGTTCAGAAGAACAGCGTACTTTGATTAAAAAGTTGATTAGAGAGGGGAAAACCTATAAAGAGGTGCAAAAAATGATAGGCTGTTCAGCTAAAATGATCTCCAATGCCTTAAAATGGAGAGCAAAACCAGAGAGACGTGGAAGAAAACGGAAGACAACCATCAAAATGGATAGAAGAATAACCAGAATGGCAAAGGCTCAGCCAATGATCACCTCCAGGATGATCAAAGACAGTCTGGAGTTACCTGTAAGTACTGTGACAGTTAGAAGACGTCTGTGTGAAGCTAATCTATTTTCAAGAATCCCCCGCAAAGTCCCTCTGTTAAAAAAAAGGCATGTGCAGAAGAGGTTACAATTTGCCAAAGAACACATCAACTGGCCTAAAGAGAAATGGAGGAACATTTTGTGGACTGATGAGAGTAAAATTGTTCTTTTTGGGTCCAAGGGCCACAGGCAGTTTGTGAGACGACCCCCAAACTCTGAATTCAAGCCACAGTACACAGTGAAGACAGTGAAGCATGGAGGTGCAAGCATCATGATATGGGCATGTTTCTCCTACTATGGTGTTGGGCCTATTTATCGCATACCAGGGATCATGGATCAGTTTGCATATGTTAAAATACTTGAAGAGGTCATGTTGCCCTATGCTGAAGAGGACATGCCCTTGAAACGTTTGTTTCAACAAGACAATGACCCAAAACACACTAGTAAACGGGCAAAGTCTTGGTTCCAAACCAACAAAATTAATGTTATGGAGTGGCCAGCCCAATCTCCAGACCTTAATCCAATTGAGAACTTGTGGGGTGATATCAAAAATGCTGTTTCTGAAGCAAAACCAAGAAATGTGAATGAATTGTGGAATGTTGTTAAAGAATCATGGAGTGGAATAACAGCTGAGAGGTGCCACAAGTTGGTTGACTCCATGCCACACAGATGTCAAGCAGTTTTAAAAAACTGTGGTCATACAACTAAATATTAGTTTAGTGATTCACAGGATTGCTAAATCCCAGAAAAAATTTTTTTTGTACAAAATAGTTTTGAGTTTGTACAGTCAAAGGTAGACACTGCTATTTTTTTTAACACACCCCTTTCAACTAATTGCCCAATTGCACAGCCTTAAGAGCGTGCATATCATGAATGCTGGGTCTTGTTTGTTTTCTGACAATCTACTGAACCTACTGGTAACTTGTTTGCCACGTAGCAATAAAAAATATACTAAAAACCTTGATTATTCTGGTTAGTCACATTGTACTGCTATTATTTTGAACAATACTGTATAAACGTCTGGTTTAATCTTTTTAGTTGTCTAATGCCAGCTTCACACCGAATGCGTATGTATATGTATATGTATATGTATATGTATATGTATATGTATATGTATATGTATATGAACATTCTTATTTAGTTTCTAAAATAATAACCAAATAGAAACCATATATGACCATATAAATAACCCCATATGGGAATGTTAGGGGAGCATTCTGTGTTCACTAGGGCATATGAGCTGTGTGTCATTTGAAAGTTTTAGATCCGGTCCTGCTCCTCTCAGTTTTGTGCTCTATGCACGGCTCAAATGCTGCACTCTTTACTCAGATATAAAAGCTGCTGTCAGTTAATAAAGACTTCACGGATGAATTCACACCTCAGTTGGACTCTCAAATGTGATATGGCAACACCCTCTTTGATATTACTTTATTCATTGTCACTATGGCTACAGATAGTCACAGAAAGTATAACGGCTTGAAATCAATTGAAAGTTCATATAGGCAGTATACTCAAGACACTATTGTAAGCTGCTGTATGAACAGGACATTTTGAGAGTCACACCTGTGGTTTTCAATCTTAAACACTGACAGAAGCCCCTACAGGTTTGGAAAGACAATAAAAGTGACTTCAGCTGAACAACAGCACTATTTTCTTTTAGACCTGCTGTACAACTGAAATCAAATGTTTAAATCTTTGAATCATTTTCACTGTAAAGTTGCTTTGATCCAATCTGTATTGTATAAAGTTCCATGTACATAAAGATGGCTTGACATGACAAGTATTTTTATTCCTATTCCTTAAACTTAAAGTCAGATGTAAAGAAGTCCAGGATTCAGTGTGTTCTGGTCTGTGTAGCACAAGTAAACAGGAGGAGATGAATGTGACGAGCTCTGCATTATTGATTTTGTGTGATCCGCCTAGTTTTAAGAAGCATTAGTCTTTAAGAACCCAGTAATCAGCTGGTTGTGAAGGGGTATTCATTTGGATTTGAAATATTTTGAGACATACATCTGTTCATTCGCCATTAATCAGTGAGCTAAAATCATAGTCCTCCTAGCTTTAGATCAATACATCCAGTTTTTCCCATATATTTTAGTGACTAATGTTGGCTCTTTTTGACAACCTCCCCACCTCTTTGCTCAGTTTTTCCATTTCTCCGTTTTTCACATTCTTCCCCACTCCATATCACCAAACAGAAGCTGGGTTATGATCCAGTACAATGAAACTATTTGAGCAGTGAAGACATCACAGCTGCTGGAGTTGTAGTATGTCACCGGATTGCATCAGGACTGGAGACTGCAAGACCACCCTTCAGCCCATCGTGGAAAAACAACATGTAAAGGTGCAGAAGAAAAAAAACCCTTTCAAATATTAGCAGTTCCTCAATGTGATGGCCTGGTAGGAACATATTTGTTGAAGTGAAAGGTTGTGGGAAGCAGCGAGGCCGAGGGACCGTGAGAACGGGGTGAGGCGGAGGAGCTTGGGGTGCATTAAAAGGAGGAGTGAAGGACGGGAGAGGACGAGGCCTGGACTTTATGTTTTGTTTATGTTTTATTATGTGTGAGTGGCAGCCGTACATGAGGGGCTGCCTGCATTACTTTCATTTTGTGTTCATTTATTTATTAAAGTCCTTGAACAGTCGCCGGTTCCCGCCTCCTTCTTCCCATAACAATTAACTGTATTACAGAGAGCATAAAATAAATGGTTCAATGTTTCAAATTAAGAGTGACAGTAAGTTGACACACCAATCTAATGATAGTTTACTCACTGCTAAGTGTCTATCACTACAGAAGATTAATCCCGCAAAAAGTGACTACACAATACCCTAGGACTCTTGCCTCACTTGAACGCACAAAAAAGTTGACTGGATTCAAAGAATTGTAGAATTTAATGATTTTGCTGCTTTCCTACTTGCTGATTCTGATTTCATGATTTCATGAACACTTGATGGTGTCGTTCAAAAATTTGGGGTCTTTGGGTTCATATAAGGATGAACTTTGAAGGATAATGAAACACTTTGTCCCGTAATGTTGAAAAAGTGTCACTAAAATGTATCACTAAAATGAAGTGCATTTTTTAATTTTTGTTTAATAAATGCAACACAGCTTCTTGTCCAAGGCCTGGCAATTTCTAGACATGAACACTGCAATGTGCTTTTGGCTGGACTTCCATAACGTGCAATCAAACCGCTGCAAATGATCCAGAAACGCTGAGGCACGTCTTGTCTTCAATGAGCCCAAAACACCCGCATATTTCGACTCGCTCCTACGAGTCTACACCCCCAGCTAACGAGCGGAGGCTTGTGGTACCATCACAGAGAGGCATTAAATCCCTCTCCAGAACCTTTTCATTCACCGTTCCCGGTTGGTGGAACGATCTTCCGTCCTCCATACGCATGGCAGAATCATCACTTCATTCAAAAGACAGGTACAAACTCCTCTCCTCCATGAGCACTTAATCTTATCATACATTTTTTTTATTCTAGTTTTTGCTACTCTGAGTAATATCCAAATCTTTGTCTTCAGAGCACTTTTTGCGTTTCTTCACCTTTTCATGACAGATCACTTCCTGTACTCCTCAGTTGTAAGTTGCTTTGGATAAAAGCATCTGCTAAATGCATTAATGTAAAATGTAAATGTAAGAATCTCTTTGTAAAAGGTCAGAAGCAGCTTCAATAATGATAACCAATAAGTAAGAAATCCTCCTCAGTTTCTAAACCGAGGCCCTGTTTACACCTGGCATTAAGATTTTGATGTTTTGGTTGATCGGATCACCAGTACGAGGGAGGTACATTCCCGTTTACACCTGGTGTTTTAATCTCATAAGTCTCTTTTGTCCACTTTCAAAAATTTCTTTGAAGGGACTGTGTGTGTGTGTGTGTGTGTGTGTGGGGGGGGGGGGGGGGGGGGGAAGGACCTGCATCCTGCAATATGCAGGATGCAGGTCCATGCCTGCGGTTTCAACACTCATGTTGAGATGCAATGAAATATAGCCAGGCTAATTTAAATATGGACAGATTTTTCAAGGTGAAAATTATACTTTTCTCGATTGTTATAAAAAGCTGAAATGCCGCCAAATTTACCCAAAGAAATTTGTCCAAGAAACTTTTTTTTCCCCAGACCTGTTGCTATTTGCGTTTCCATCGCGGTCCAAAGTACAGTTATGATTAGGCAAATTAGTCCAGGTGACGTAAGATTGCGTCCATCAAGATTCTGTCCATCGGTCATATATTTTTTAAACTCTATTGTTGATTTGAATAGAAAACAACTCTTCCTGCACACACTGCAACAGACATTTAAAAATGGTGGTTGAAATAAAATGCTGCATAGATTCAACCAATCAGCAGGTTCAGAGCACAAGTCCCAAACCAGAAAGTTCCTGAATTAAAAAAAAAAGTACTACCTTGTGAACAGGGACTTTCTGGGGGAGAAATTTTTACCTGGAACTTCATTTAGACCCTGGTCCCTGCGGTCGAAACACACCGAGTGCCACCCCAAAGTCTGGAAAGGTCCTGCAGTTTTCGCAGCTTGTCAACATCATTTTGATAAAAAGGTCTCTAAATTAATTCATATTTTCAATTGATTTTAAGAATAGTCAAATATTGCTGTGATTATTCAGAACAGAAATACGGCAAAAATTAAATTAAATAGCCACACAAAACTTTTGATGCAATTTTACTTCAGATATGCGGTTATGTGGTCCTGTAGGCCAATGCAGACTGATCATTTCCAGAGCTAGAACAAAAGCCTTTGATACAATATGCTGCATGTTCATTAACACAATGAAAACTCCATTTCATGTTTGATGGTTCTGGCTCAACAGCCCCAGGGGACATGACCAAAAACATTTGCATCAACAAAGTTTTAGCTGTACAAAACAAAATGTTCACACAGCACAGCAGCTGATGCTTATAGCAATGAGTTTATGAAAGGACAAATCTAGCATTCATGCAGAAGATGGAAAAGTCAAGAAATGTGGGTTAGTGTCCACAAGAACTGTAAATGCAACATGGATAGAAAAGGAAATAATAATGTGAAATGTAATAGAAAGTGGTAAACTGATGGCAATATTAAAAAAGGCAATGCATGCACTATTTTGCAAAAAAATTTGGGAAGCCTCCCTTTACCAGTACATGAACATTAAGGACATCCCATTCTTAATCCGTAGGGGTTTAATATGGAGTTGGCCCACCCTTTGCAGCTCTAACAGCTTCAACTCTTCTGGGAAGGCTTTCCACAAGTTTTAGGAGTGTGTTTATGGGAATTTGTGACCATTCCTCTAGAAGTGCATTTGTGAGGTCAGTCACTGATGTCGGACCAGAAGCAGCTATCAGAAGCTGTTCTATCGGGATGAGGTCACTCATCCATGACCTTGCAGTCATGTTGGAAGGGACTATCCTTGAACTGTTCCCACAAAGTTGGGAGCATGAAATTGTCCAGAATGTCTTGGTATGCTGAAGCAGAGAACACGTCTCACTGCTCTAGAGTCCAGTGGCGGCTGCTTTACTCCACTGCATCCCACACTTTGCATTGCTCTTGGTGATGTAAGGCTTTGATGAGCTGCTCGGCCATGGAAACCCATTCCATGTAACTCTCTACACACTGTTCTTGAGCTAATCTGAAGGCCACATAACGTTTGGAGGTCTGTAGCCATTAACTCAGCGGAAAGTTAGCGACTTCTTTGCACTGTGTGCCTCAGCATGAGCTGACCCCGCTCTGTGATTTTACATGGCCTACCATTTCGTGGCTGAGTTGTTGCTGTTCCCTATTGCTTCCACTTTTTTATAATATCACTAACAGTTGACCATTAAATATTTAGTAGTGACGAAATTTCATGAATGGACTTATTGCACAGATGGCAACATATCACAGTACTGCGCTTGAATTCACTGAGCTCCTGAGATCAAATGTTTGTAGAAGTGTGTGTGTGCTTGATCTATACACCTGTGGCCATTGAAGTGATTGGAACACCTGAATTCAATGATTTGGAGGGGTGTCTCAATACTTTTGGCAAAATAGTGTATAAGCTTTGTATATGGAAGAGGATTGATTCATGATTCGAATTGCCAATGTCACGTGATTAAAGCAGTTTGGCAGTTTGACACATGATCCGAATCATGAATCAATACGCTGATTCATAACCATTCAAATCTTTATTTGAGGATTGAAAACAACCCGGTAGAGAAGACGATGCTGAATAAAGTTGTAGTTTTTGTTATTTTTGGACCAAAATGTATTTTCGATGCTTCAAGAGATTCTAATGAACTAACTGATGTCTCATACGGACTACTTTGATGATGTTTTTATTCCCTTTCTGGACATGGACAGTATAGTGTGCATATGCTCTCGGACTAAATATAAAAAATCTTAAACTGTGTTTCGAAGATGAACGCGGTCTTACGGGTGTGGAATGACATTAGGGTGAGTCATTAATGACATACATGTTATTTTTTTGGGTGAACTAACCCTTTAAGTTGCAAGAAACAAAAGTTTACTTTTGTAAACTTTTCATCCATTTGTGACATATATCCAAGTGAAATGCTTCTCAAACAAGAAGAAAAAAAACATGTAGGGCAGGATTTGATTTTGTCTATCATTAATTGATTGGATCGTTGTGATTTGCTATTGGTCGATCTCATATGAGTGACAGGCTGTCTTGTGGATGCACCAGTAAACCCATCATCATACAAAAGAAGAGATGATGCTGCAAGAGGGAGGAGAAGTTATTTTGATTAAATGCTACAAGGGCACATGAATAATACTTGAAGAAAAATAATTCACAGATGACACTGTAGATCATAGATGCAAAATGACATTGGTATTCAGGGACATGCATTAAGTTGGTTTAAATACACCTATCAGACCGCTACCATTTTGTCTATTGAAATAACTTCAAGGTAGGCAGTAGACACTGAGGAAGCTAGGTTTTGAAACCAAGCTACATATACTCTTAAATCAAGGTCGGTATAGTTCATCTAATCTAGTTTGACTTTAAGAAAGAGACAACAAAAATATCACATTTATACAAATGAGTATTAGTCACCAGGTGTATTTCAAGTTTCTGGCAACAAGCTCTTCTGAGATATGATAAACAGTCTTGTCAGAAAGTAGAATTACACATGAATCATGCGTGGTTGGTCTTGAGAAAGCTCCTTGACAAATCACTTCTGCGTACAGGCTGAGAAATGTTTCATAAGACAGTAAATTCCTTCTTGGTCATTAGGGAGAAAGGCATACAACCTAAAACATCAGTAAGTTCCAGAGATCTTTAGGAGATGCAAATTTGTCACCATTTCATTCCAAGATTTAGGTGCCTACTGCTTCTCTCCCTTTAGCTTAAGGGATGTAAAACGAAATTTGAAGGCTTTCCAAAAGCTTCAAAAGATATACATTGCTCCAATTCTCAAGCATCCAGACCCTTCATTGCCATGTTGAATGGAAATAGGGATATAAATCAAGGACTGAACAAAATTCAGGAAATGCAGCCAAATTAAAGACTAGCTTTTTATTGAGGAACACAACTCCTACCTGAGAGAATTAAAAACTGTTACCAATGAGTGTGGTTCTCAACATGTGGACGCAAAATGCCAGTTTGTAAGACGCATAGAAGACAAGAAAACATCAAGCTGCTTAAGTGATCTAAGTAATACTCTAGCCAAAAAAATTGAATTCTGTCAACATTCACGCCTTGTAAAATACATTCAAAACATACATTCAAAACATGAAAAAATACATTCAAAACATGTATTCGTTTTTCTTCTTTTGTGATTAAATGGCTATGTTTTTGGAAGTATATTCAAGAAAGTGAAACTGAACGAAGTCCAGGGATGCCAAGCTTTAAAGTAACCCGTTAGAGGGATTCGTCAATGAATAAAACTGATCCAGTTCTCAAGTGCACCTGGGCCATGCGCTTCAGACCATGCGCTCAGATCGTTAAAATAGGGCCCAAATAAATTATGTTGATTAAAATTAAATAGTCAACTTGTACTGGATGTGCTGGTTTCGGCTACAGTCATGACTTCATCTCATAAATTAAACAACTTGCGATCCTCAACCGCCCACTTTTAATCGCATAAAGTAACCATGTTGACAACTGTGGGCGAGTAAAGGCAAAACACACAAGATTTAGTACCTTCAATGCCCTTAGATGGCGATATCGCTTCTTTATAGCAAAAAAAAAAAAAGCTGCAGAAAAATGTGTGCACACTGCACGTATAGAGTTGCTCGCTGTTTGTGACTATTCTATTATACACTGCTTCTTTTCTTTGTTTTGAAGAGCAGCCTTAATATCAACCCAGGCTCATTAGAAATACGTGACTCTGCCTCCATTTTTGCAACACCCGAATTATGTACCTCCAGGTACGTTTACCTGCACTTTTGGGGTAAACCGTCCTCCGGAGGCCCTAAGTGGTAATTTTTTTTTCTCCATTCCAGATGCGCAACATGACATCATGACTGATCTCACAGAATGAATATTTATAGCCTAATTTTATATTTTGGAGTAACTAACTCCACTCCTACCTTAAACCTACCAACTCTCAACAATATAAAACACGGAACAGGCAAATAAATGTACAGTCACATGTATTTATTGCAAAAACTGACCAAAAACTGTATAAAAGTATTAACTCATGTTGCATTCCAAGTCTTCTGAAGTCATATGATATCTTCATGTGAAGAACAGAGTTGATCTTAATGTTTTAGTCGTTGAAATGATGATCGCACCCCTTCGTGAACAGAATACACACGCACTCGTTCATTCATATTTCTGATTCAAATGATACACACAAGTTGAATGATGCAATTGGCCACGAGACACACGACAGCCAATGCTGTCAAAGCTGACCTGACGTTTCTTCCGGCGGCAATATTTGAAATTTATTATTAATCTTTGGCGGATGGATTCGACGTTACTGATCGCTTTTGGGGATTTTCTTCACACAAATCAATCGTTTGGCCTCGGAACACTTGGAGTATTTGTACTTTCTGAATAAATTATGCATGCAGTCGTATCTGCCGGTTATATCCTGTTTTTTATAATACACAAATGGGTAGGTTTAGGGAAGAGTTTGAGTTATGCTTTCAAAATGTGTCTGAATATGTGTGTGTGTCCACAAGGTAAATGGATTTATAAACATACAAACATTTTTTTGTGAAAATGTAAAAATGCAGAATGTTTCTTGTGATGGGTAGGTTAAGGGGCTGTGTGTGTGTGTGTGTGTGTGTGTGTGTGTGTGTGTGTGTGTGTGTGTGTGTGTGTGTGTGTGTGTGTGTGTGTGATGGGTAGGTTTAGGGGTAGGGGCAGTGTAGGGGATAGAATGAAACACCGTTGATAAACACGCTAAAAAGCGATTATGCGTCTTGATAGCACGCCAAAATGGCATACGAATTAGCGTGTCATACATTTGCCATTTCATGAGATCAGTCTGGGAATGGTGAAAAAATATTACCACTTAGCGCCTCCGGATGACGTTTCACCCAAAAAGTACAGGTAAACGTACCTGGAGGTACATAATTAGGGTGTTGCAAAAATGTAGTTATTTCCGTATTTCCAATGAGCCTGGGTTGCTTAATATTTATTTATTTCAGTTCCTTATTAGGAGACGACAAGCGCATGTTATGCTGTGCTTGTCAGTAAAAATGCCCCTTCCTGTGCCCAAAATAAACTCTCTGTGAGTATGAAGTGAGGACTTATGACATTGTTCTGCTCCACTTCTCAGACGATGAGTGATAGGAGAATTTTAGACATTTAATAACAGAGACTTTATGACATTTTATTAAACAACAACTGCAGCTAGTTAGGTGCATTACACATCATGCCATTTCTACGTAATTGCACATGCGCAGTCCTTTCCAGTTTTGGTTTTCAATCCAATTAAGCGTTTACATGTTCTCTTGATCGGATTAGAAAAGGAATGAAACTTTCAATCTGATCAAAATTCCGATTAAGGCGTTGTGTAAACGCCCCCTAAAATTTCATTTCATCCTTGTTACTACACCAAGTAGTTGGCCTGTATTTTTTTGAACCCTGAAATACCTATCAGCTACTAAATAAGAATACATTCTGACACATGCTGACTCCAGGCATATATTTATCATTCATAGCCATAGTAAACTTATTTTGCAAAATTGAATTTCCTCAATATTTCTTTGTGCAAACTATACATCACTGTTCCCATAATCCAATAAGTATTACAATGCGTACACAAACTCTCCTTACAGTAGACATACAGCGTTGTGTAAACCAATTTACCAACAAAACCCATATGAGAAACACTGCTCTTCAGAGATGCATTAAAATAATGAGGGTGGTTTTGACATTTTGGAGTGAGTCTTGAGCTACTGCAGATAAGTGAAAATCTATTTCAGAATAGAATAATAAGTATACGCCATGATCTGTAAAGCTGCCCAAGGGGAGAGCAATGCTTGTTTTTGAGCAAAGTTGTGTGTTTTTTTCCAGCAAATCTTTAATTGTTAACAGTTTTT
Source organism: Pseudorasbora parva (assembly GCF_024679245.1). NCBI lineage: Eukaryota > Metazoa > Chordata > Actinopteri > Cypriniformes > Gobionidae > Pseudorasbora > Pseudorasbora parva. Next base: position 6,758,614 of record NC_090181.1, read on the forward strand.
CACTGTTTACTGTAATTAAAAGAGCGATAAAAAGCAGAACGACTGAAAAGGATGCAGTCAGACACACAAGGGAATTGTGGTATGTGTAATTTGAAGGATGGAGTTGTGCTAAAGCTGCACTTTAAAACAAATAATGAAATGTTCAACAACAGCAGATATGTAAAAGCATATCTAATATTCTAAACAGAATGGCTGCCAGTCACGCTTGAACCAGCAAAATGGATAAGTGCTCTGTGAATTCATTGCAATTTTTTTTAATGATTGCACTTGCCTTCTTTAATTATTCGTTTGATTTGAACAGAGAAATAATTTAGGTTCTGAAAAAGTTTTTTGGAAGAGAAAATTTCTACATGCTTTAATTGCATTCAAAGTCATTTTACTGAAGACGCAATGCAAATGATGCATCCAAATGTACTAATTCAATTTCATTAGCAACGCTTAATTGACCGGGCTGAGTTGGAATTTTGCCCGGCTGATATCATTTTATACTCGGCTTCCATGAAACTCATAACACAGGGAAGGTTCCCGTGAGAGAGCTTCACACGAGCTCTCTAAGGCTCAGAGCTACAAAGCTACTTTGCCATTCCACTGTTTAATTTGCTTTTTTAGTATGCCAGTCAGTGGGTGGCTGAGCCTTAGAAAAGAGTGCGAATACACTGCATCCTGTGAAGTTTCCCAATACCCATTATAAATTCTGATTCAAGCTCGCTAATTAACTGATTTAGAGTTTATGTAATCTATAAGAGGAATGTGAAAAAGTACAGCCACATTTGCTTTGATTGAAGGCGTTTAAGTATGTGGAATTTGTTTCGGTTATGTATGTAATCATGGTTCCCTGAGAAGGGGAACAAGACGCTGCGTCCCCTAGAGGGCACTATGGGTAATGCCTCCAGCATAACCAAACCTTCAGACTGACGGCAGAAGGTCTGGACTCAATCGCAGCATTCATTGGTCAAGGACCGCCCGAGGTGATGTATGACTGGCATAACGCAACCAATCACAGATCGTTTTGTTCTGTGTCGTGTTTATGGGTGTGAAACTGTAAAGTCGATGTCCCCACAATAACAGACAAGCATGCATCTATAAATTATTTATTCAAGAACGTCATTCAAGTTTACTTCAAAAGACATCTGAAGCTGAGACTACCTCCGGCATGACCGGTGTCTGAAGCATGTGTCTAAACCCGACAAAGAACTTGACACTTGCCGACGACAGTCAGCGACGTCACTTTAGGTGCGGCCGTGAATATAAAGAGGCACCTATGAAATATGACATCCACTTCTTGTCTGTATGAGACATGCACAGGGATACCTGAAGCATGGCAAAGGGACACTAAGCATGCACTAAGGCTGCACTTTAAAATAAAAATGAAACAGAATTATTTAACAATAGCAGAAGGCATTGGTGATTACATACATAATTTAGATGTTAAATAGGTCTGTATATCATTGCTTTAGCTCAGCCAGTTACGCACGGTTCAATTCCCAGGGAATGCGTAATAAAATATAGAGATAGATGAATGTAGAGTAATTCATCACATTACCTACAGTATGGATATGTCCATTAATGACAGACAACCAGACCTGGGCCCTACAGCCAGACCAGCAGGTGCACTTATGTAACACTGTCTCCATCAGCACAACACACAGTAGAGGACGACTCGGCTCAATCACAGCAGAAGGTGAAGTCCATCTTCTTACACTTTGATGTTACGGAGAAGACAGGGATCTGCGCTTGATCTATGGCTTTGAGCTCTTCAAAGACGTCCAAGAAGATGTCAGCTTAATTTACAATCCAGTACGACAGGACTAAAGACCCACCTTAAGAAAACTGCTTTTTACTACTCCTTACTGTATGATTGCAGAATTAAATATATATGTTTGCATTAAACATTCATGGAGCAACAGATTTTGTTTGAAAATACAAAATAAACCGCTTTTATGATAAAAATAAAATAAAAATGAATGTATGAGGTGGCGACATGGGGTAAAAGGCTCACGTTATTGATAAAAAAAGTTTTGCTGAAGTATTTTAACTTAGACATTATTAAAAACATTATTTTAGCTAAAGTTTGTACTATTTTTATACATTTAAAAATGTTGTTCAATAAATATAATTATTAAAATATGTTAATCCAAAAATAATAAAATAATAATAAAAATACAGAAACTAAAAAGTAAAGATTTAGAAAGCATTGAATTAAATCCCATAATCATTTCATATAGATTTTGAAGAATTATATTTTATGATATGATTAATATCATATTTTCTTAAATATGATGGTTTCTTTATAAATATGGTGATTATCTCTAAGGTGGACATTCAACTTAATATATGATATTTCCCATCTGAATCTAACCATGTCATGTCAACACATGGAAAAGTCATCCAGATGTTTATCATCATGTTAATTATTGTGTCTTTCTCTTTTTTTCGACAGCAGAGGCGTCTTTTACCCTGATTACCATACTTTTACATATCCTTCAGTTAATACAAAACTGTTGCTTTATTACTGTGAACAAAACTGAAAATCACTAAGACCTTTGTCTCAAAATATATTCAGTAATTTTATCGATTCCCATTTGCTCTTTAAATCTATAACATTAAAAAAACGAAAACATCAAATATTAGATTATATTAGGAGAGAATTAACTTTTCGTTGCTGCCTACGATCACGTCAAGGATCAGCCTATTTCCAAATGCATAATGAAAAGTGGATGTTTTGGAAAGAGTTGCGGCAGGGTTTTGTGCCATCTAGGTGCCATCTTTTAACTGTTTTCTATTGGCAGTGAGCGGTTTGCGCACTGTTTATGTGCCCCAGGCGCCTCGTGTTTTAGCCACCTGCTGCGTCTCCCCTTTTTGTTGGAGCAGAACCGAGCAGAAAAGCGCCAGACATAATGTGTTTTTTTTCCATTGTCCAATCAGATAAATAGAGGTGTGATGGTTACATTAATTAGACTGACAAGACAGCTGATTCAGGGGTTGCCTAGCAACATAAAAAAAATGCAGCACAGTGCTATCGTCTAAATTTAAGAATCTGGCAACCAAAAAAAAGGCAGTGCGGTTCACTTTGCGTATTCAAACCTAAAAAACACAATCGGTCTGATTGGGGCCTTGCACCATAGAATGTTTGAGGTACAGTGATTGTGACAAAGATGGTCCGAAAAAAACAAAACCTTGGTTCAAAAGGGTCACAAATTGTGGCTTGTTTGTGATCAATATTAGATTTTGAATGCTTGCATCCCCGTAAGAAAAGGCACAATTTCACTTTAGGAGGCAAAAGCCTCCCATTGACTTTTCTCTATGATTTATTGCTAGTAATTAATCTGTAAATCTCAGTGCACTCATTAACCTTCTTTGTTGGTGCTCAGTATTTCACCAAACACTTGGCTAAATTGCCCTAATATTTTGGATAAGACATAAATCGAATGAGTTTACATTCCTTTATAAATAATGTGAAAGACACATATTTGCTAAAGTTGACATTCATCTTCTTTTTGGGGTCTGTTCATAGAGTTTAGGTGCTTACGGAACTGAACACATTCACTTCCGAAAATGCAAGAACACAATTCTCATTGCATGCACATGTTGTGTACAGAATCGAACTGAACAGCTAGTTGTTAATGCAGTGATGCCGCTCTCTTTAGGGCACTGACAGCTCGTCTGAATTGTGGGGCTAGAAAATCACAGAAACAGAGGTACGTGTCTTGACTCTGTAGGGGCTCGCATCAGCCCTGATGTCTAGGGGCCAGCAATGCATACATATCAGTGAAGAAAATGCATGCAGAACACCAAGATACAGCATGTTAGTATTTGTAATACATTGCTAATATTTAGGTTGCAATTTATTTTCATTACTTGAGAAATACCATACGCAAGTAGTATAAGATAATTACATGGACTTAACTTGGTTTAGCTATTACCCAGACATTGCACAGTGATTACATAGAACGCACACGCAAAACAGGACTGAAAAATAAAGTGCTACCAATATTTTTGTCAATAGCTAACAGCCGTTGTTGACATGCAGATTTTCACTGTAAAGGGTTAGGGATTGAGTCCAGTGACTGACGTAGTTTGTACACACACAATAATCTAAGAGATTTGCCATCGAATGTGGCTTTCATTCACATGCCTTTAGCTTGTGAGAGCAGGCTATATTTGTTAAAAATATTCCTTGGCTCATTTATTTTTTATTTTTTATTATTATATTTTTATTTTTACAACATATTGGTTACTTTAACCATCTAGAAAACGCTTTTCAGAAGTAAAATGTGTTAAAATTGTCCATCATTCTTACAAACAATTGGTTCTTGAGGTACACAGGCAAATTCAGCAATTATTTTGTTGTACTGCGTTCCTGCAGAGGCAGATGGGGAAAATGTGCACTGGGTAATTGCAAGAGAAACACTTGTTCCTACTTCACTGTCATTGTCATCAATGCTAGTTTTTTTTTTTTTCGGCAAGCAGCCAGCACCTGCTAAATTATCCTGCGCACGTTTCCCTTTTTCTCTTTTTCTCTTTCACACTCATGTGTGATCTTTAACCAAAAACCAAAAGGCAAAATGCGGAACAAATGAGCTCAATGGTTGTGATCAGAACTATTTTTTTCGGCTTGCCTGTTCCAGAAAAAGAAAACTGACATGAAGGAAACAACGCTTTATCATATTCCTATCAATTTTAAATGTTTAAAAGTGGAAAGAGTGCTTCACACTTCGAGTGGCAGGCTGAGGGTAATGACATCTGACAGGCTTCGGCAGCTGCCTGATTCTTATCTTGAGCTCAAGACACTGTAAGCAAATTAGTTTTAATGCAATCTACGTTCTTTGCCTCTCTTCTCTCTTTCTTTTTTTCTCCGCATAGCCATATAGCAGATCATAATAACCTCATAGGGGTTTCCTTTCATCTGAGCTCCAGAGTTGCAAAGACCTTTGAATAAGAAACTTTGCGTCTTTGACATATAATAAGCCATCATCTAATCTCCCCCAACCTTTTATCATTTTTTTTTTTTTTTACTTTATGTATTTATAATGCAGTAAGAGTCATTAAGCCTCTGTAGATGATCCAGGACATGGAAGGACATCTTGTTTTCCAGATGCACCCTGCTACTTATTATTGGATTGAAAAATCAAAATCCACAAGAACAATGTTATATATTTTGTTGACTTGTGGACCTACATTATCCCAGATGTTTCCAAGAATGTTTAAATCCAGAGAAATGGACAATTTTAACCAGGATACAGTAAATCATAGCTTTCAACAATCAAATGTATCTAATATGATAAAACAGAGCTGCGTTACCCCACATGAGCATGAGCGGAAGCGGTCATCTGTGGCAGAATAAAAGCTCCACAATATTGTCTTGCACTTTATCCAACATATATTTTTGGATGGGTGGATGGATGGATGGATGGATGGATGGATGGATGGATGGATGGATGGATGGATGGATGGATGGAGCAAGCTTTAAGGTATACAGATGGAACAAATCATAATTTGGTTTCTATGTTTAATATCAGGTTCATATTAATACTATGAACTTGACAAGTCTCATGTTCATTGATTTGTTTGTTTGTTCGTTCATTTGTTGATAAATAAATAAATAAATAAATAAATAAATAAATAAATAAATAAATAAGTAAAACTGGCAAGAAAAAAAAAATCAACAACATATGATAACCAACATAAGAAAAAGCATATTTATTGCTTTCATTTCTTAGTGTCTCTTCCAAGAGCAGATGGCTATGGGCACAAATTCTTCATTCATCCTTAAAACAGTATTGAAGTTATCATTAAAGGGGGGTGAAACACTCAGTTTCAGTCAATCTCATGTCAATCTTGAGTACCTATAGAGTAGTATTGCATCCTTCATATCTCCGAAAAGTCTTTAGTTTTATCATATTTATAAAAGAAATATAGGCTGTACCGAGTCTTTCCGGAAAAAACCGAGCGCCTGGAGGCGTATCGTGTGGGCGGAGTTAAAGAATGACAAGCGCGCAAAGCGGTGACGTCCTCAAGCGTGGAGAAACCCATCTATCTCAGCTAATACAGATAATGATCCACAATCAAATCTGAGGGAGAAATAAATTGAACAGGAGAAACGGCAACATCAGGACGTCCGCCTCTGTGGTATGTAAGTTACTGTATTTAATGGCCTCTCCACATTTCTGTGTGTTTACTCGCAGTGTATGAGGACATGATTCGGTTTATGGACTATTGTATGCGACTAGACCTTAGAAGTAGCAAGCAAAACGGTTTTGCACGTCAGAATACTGTAACGTTATACAGAGAACAACAATGGAGTAACCGTTAACAGTTAGCGCATTTGAATGACGAAGCACGCGATCGTGTCGTTTACTGATGTTTACTCATGCGTCCGTAGCCAAAAGCAGAGACATTTGAAGCAGTTTAAGTTAACTCACCGGCTGCTTCCAAAGCAGGACCGAAGCTTTATCGCTGGGACTGCTCCGTCAAAAACACACTTCTTTGGTATGATTTGGTAAAGTCCTGACAGCAGTGGCGTGTACATCCATTTTGAGACGAAACTGAAACGATGTTGTGAAGCTTCCCGTCATTTCTGCGTTCAAATCGGTTCAAATGCAGCGCTGCCTTCCCGGAATGCTGTGCTGAAGCGTTGAAGTCGCTCGACGTCACCCATAGGAATAAAGAGAAGCGCGGCGCCACATAAGTGTTCACGGACGACTGGATCTGCACCTGAGAGACTGTTTACAGCGTGCTCTAGTCACGCGCGTGCGCACCCTACCGGGAGAAGAGCCGGTACAGCCCATACAAGGACCTTCCGCTCTTATTAACGTCAAGTAGACCCATACTCGAAAAAAACTCGCCGAAACTTGTGAGAAACCGGAAGGAGTATTTTTGACACAGAAATACTCCATCAAACGTCCAACATTAGTTTTTGAAACTTTGTCTATGTTTAGGATGGGAATCCAAGTCTTTAACAGTGTAAAAAGCTCAGTATGCATGAAACAGCATTTCACCCCCCCTTTAACATTAATTGATTAGATTTAGACAAACTGCTTCTTCTTCTTCTTTCGGCTGTTTCCTTCAGGGGTCGCCACAGCGAATCATCTGCCTCCATCTATTTCTATCCTCTGTATCCTCCTCTCTCAGAACGACTACCTTCATGTCCTCCTTCACTTCATCCATAAACCTCCTCTTTGATCTTCCTCTCGAACTCCTGCCTGGCAGCTCTAACCTCAGCATCCTTTTACCAATATATCCACTCTCCCTCCTCTGAACATGTCCAAACCATCTCACCCTGGCCTCTCTAACTTTGTCTCCAAAACATCTCACATGTGCTGTCCCTCTGATGTACTCATTCCTGATCCTATCCATCCTCGTCACTCCCAAAGAGAACCTCAACATCTTCAGCTCTGCTACCTCTAGCTTTTTCCTCCTGTCTTTTCCTGTCTCCAAACCATACAGCATCGCTGGTCTCACTACTGTCCTGTACACCTTTCCTTTCATTCTTGCTGGTACTCTTTTATCACACAACAAACCTGACACTTTTCTCCACCCATTCCAACCTGCCTGCACACGCTTCTTCACCTCTTTTCCACACTCCCCATTGCTCTGGATTGTTGACCCTAAGTACTTAAAATCCTGCACTCCTCTCACTGCCGATCACAATGTCATCCGCAAACATCATAGTCCATGGAGATTCCTGTCTGATCTCATCTGTCAGCCTGTCCATCACCACCACAAACAAGAAGGGGCTAAGAGCTGATCCTTTATGCAGTCCCACCTTCACCGTGAAGTCCTCTGTCTCACCTACGGCACACCTTACCACTGTCCTACTGCTCTCATACATATCCTGGACCACTCTAACATGCTTCTCTGCCACTCCAGACCTCCTCATACAATACCACAGCTCCTCTCTTGGCACTCTGTCGTATGCTTTCTTTAAATCTACAAAGACACAATGCAGCTCTTTCTGACCCTCTCTGTACTTCTCCATTAACATTCTCAAAACAAATAATGCATCTGTAGTGCTCTTTCTTGGGATGAAACCATAGTGCTGCTCACAAATGTACACTTATCCCCTTAGCCTTGCTTCCACTACTCTTTCCCACAACTTTATTGTATGGCTCATCAGCTTAATACCTATGTAGTTTCCACAACTCTGCACATCTCCCTTGTTCTTAAAATTCGGCACCAAAACACTTCCCCTTCATTCCTCAGGCATCCTCTCACTCTCTAAAACCTTGTTGAACAACATAGTTAAAAATTCTACTGCCATCTCACCTAGACACTTAAAGAAATAACATGAAAATGTGTATACACACGCACACACACCGACTCTGAATATTGCTGTAAATACTTGTCTTTTTTATAATAATAATAATAATAATAATAATAATAATAATAATAATAATAATAATAATAATAATAATAATACAAAAAGAACGCTTGACCTGTCTCTCTTTTGCATGTTACTATCCAGACAAATTATTGAAAGTAATGTAAATGTTAAGAAGGAAAAAAGAGCCTTTTTTTGTACTTCAATGCACAAGCCCACTGGCCACTGCAAAATGAACCAGCCAAGCAGCAATTCTAAGGTACAGCAAGAACAGCTCAAACTCTTGGGATTTAAATCCCCTGTCTATTTATTACAAGCTATACAGCAAAGTATTGAAAGACTGCAGAAGAAGTTTTAGAGGGTCTGATCTGTACATACATTGGAAACTAGTTCAGATTTAAAGCTAGAGTATGCATATATTACTCTGTGTTTTAGGTGCTGTTTATGTAACAGAGCTAAAGGTTGCAGCCTTTAGTCTCCTTGATGGAGCGTCCGACTCTCATGCCGGCGGACCTGGGTTCGATTCTCGGTTGGAGCGGGGTGATTCGAACAGGAGGCCTTACATTTACACAACTATAAACTAGAAACCTTGTATGCATTTTGGCCATATATTTACACCACAACAGTTTTTTGGAGGTCTAAAAATGCAAACTTTAAAAAAAAAAACGGTACAGTTAGTCTCTGCAAAAATGTGAATTTGTGAAAACGAATAATTGTGAAATTATGCATATGTGTATTACGTGTTCATTCTATGGGCCCTATCATACCTGGTGCAAGTGTTTTTTTGCTAGTTTCAGCCCGACACAGTAATCATTTTCACATCAAGCTCCACGTTGTTTAAAAAGCAAATGCATTTGTACCCATTTGTGCACCCATGGTGCACAAATGGGTGCAGACAAATGGGTGCAGACAATAATTTGTCAGACTGGTTTTCAGACTGCTGGTCTGAAAACCAGGTGTGTTCAGGCGCACTGTCCATAGCACAGTCATTTTTAAGGGAGCTTTAGTGATATGTGCCTATAGGCAAGTTTACAATGCCTGTGCACTCTGCTTATTACACACACAGGGACACAGAGCAGCACACAAACATTTAAAAATAAATAAATAAATAAAAGGATTCCTTTCTGAAGAGGCGTTCAGTCTATCCACTTGTAAATTCCTCCATGTAAATAGTGAACCTGCCATGGTGCAAGCACAACTGGCTTTTAAAGGGAATGGGAGATGCACATACTGGCCTTTACTGGCCTAGCAGCATAATACAGCGTTTTCAGTCGTTTCATGCGGATCTGTGTGAATGCGGACCATTTTGACAACTTTGCCTCCATCGTTGTCGTGTAAATGTACCCTTAGACTATACATTTAAAGCTGCTGTCCATAACTTTTGTTAAATTTTTACAAAAATGACAATGAGAATATACAATGTGAATCCATTTTCCAAACCGTGTTTTTGTCTTACCCTGAATCATTATGGTGAACTTATAATAAGTGTTTATATTGGGACTATTTCAGGCCGGTCTGGTAGGAACCGCTGCGGAGGAGCACAGTCCCTGCATGAATCGCCATAGACATGAACAGAGAGAAGTAGCTCCGGCTGTAATGTTCTTCTGCAAGACGCATGCAGTTATGTTTATTAACTGCTAGAGTGCAAGAAGTTACGGACTGCAGCATTAAATGCATAGAAAAATATACCAAACATACCAGTTATATGAGATGTCACTTTTTCACACACGTGAACAAGTTTTTGAAGTTTACTCAGAGACAAAATGGCGTTGTTTTAAAAAAAGTTGAAACTTATTTTAAATGTTTGCATTTTAGATCCTCCAAAATGCTGTTGTCATGTATGAATGGCCAAAAACATAAAAAGGTTTGGTAATACTTTAGTTTAGGGTACAGTTCTCAATATTGACTAGTTGTGTTTAGCATGCATAATACTAGGATACTGGCTGTTTATTAGTATTTATAAAGCACATATTAATGGATTAATTTACTCTAAAAGAAAAATGACCCCATGCTTACTCTCAAGCCATCCTAGATGTATATGACATTCTTCTTTCAGACTGACACAATCTGTGTTAAATTAATAAATATCCTGATGTTTCCAAGTTTTATAATGGCAGTGACACGGTCCATTGAGTTTGAAGCTCAAAAAGTGCATCCATCCATCATGAACATACTCCACATGGCTCTGGAAGCTAATAAAGGCCTTCTGAAGCGAAGCTTTGCAATCGTGTAAGAAAAATTTCCATATTGAACATGTCATGAAGTAAAATATCTAGCTTCCATCAGACCGCATTGCGACCCCGTTCACTGCCATTATAAAACTCGGAAGCGTTATTTATTAATATAACACTAATTGAGTTTATCAGAAAGATGGATGGGTGAGTAAATCATTGAGAAATTTTCATTTTAAAGTTAACTAATCTTTTAATGCCTTATTCTGCATGTCCATGTTCTACATCCTTAATCCTACCCAATACTTAAACTTAACTACCTTACTAATTATTAATAAACAGTAATTTCCAGATGAACATAAATCCAGTAATGAAATCAAAAGAGGTGGTGCACATATGTGACTTCTACCACTACAAAATCTGCCACATTTTACTGGGATTGCTTACCCCCCCCCCCCCCCCCCCCCCCCCCCAGGCACTAGAATAATTGTCCATCTCATTCAATAATTTCATGATCGCTAGAATATATACACAAACATCTTAAAATAAACCTAGATTAACATAGAAAGAAAAATATATGCACTGATAATGGCAATTTACTGTCATCACAAGCTCATGGTTGAAAATCGTGGTTCGTGATTAAGATACACGTCTCTGTGCTGGAACACCGAGCTGGAATACTGTTTTAGTTAATGTGTATTATCTTATCTGTGTGTGTTTTGTTTTGTTGTTCAATTAACAAATAATGAAATCAGGTGTCTGACAGAGTGAATCTGAGTCTTGTATGAAGTTGTTAACTGATCAGGTTCACGTCTAAATTTGGCAGATGTTCCTGCGTGTGTCTGGAACAGATTTCTGTCGTGGATCACTCACTTGAGCTTTCAGCCTGAAGCACAATTTCCTATCAAAGTAAGAAACAAAGTCCTACCTAATCTCAATAATGATCAAGGCTTGGCTGTTTATCTGTCAAGATCATGAAACGAAAACATCAGTCAAAAGCTTTAGTCAGGTATTATTTGCCCAAAGGAGAAGCGGTGTGTGATATGTGTTAGAATTAGATTTGAATTACAATCCTTTGTCAAATGATGGTTTATCCACACTGTCAAATGTAATATTTTATAACTGCAGTCAAGGTTGCATAAAAGAGAAAAAGTGAAGAAGGCTTACAGCCTGCTTTTTGTTTTGTTTTTTTGTCTGTCTCAATTTTGTGACAATTCATATTCCGTCCCTCAGGTTATGTTGTAGCACTGCTGGTTATGCAAAATACAGCCACATTAGAATTCAGTTTGTTATAAATTTGAAGTAAACTCATTTATGGTGTTACTAACAGTGTTGGAAAAGTTACTTTTAAAAGTAAGTCATTACAATATTGTGTTACTACCTAAAAAAGGTAGTGTTTTACTTACACAGCACACACAACACCTCTGCCCTTACTCACTACATCTCTTAACTTTTTCCTCGTCATTGGCAGAAATGTCCAGCTTTCGGTGTTTTCACTGTATACGGTAGGGGGACACTATTACACTTCTGGAAGAGTCTGAAATCTCCAGATCAAAACACAAATGAAGAAGAAGCAGAAACAAGCAATGCATAAGCAGATTAATAAAATAATGAATTAAATATTACCTTACACCATATAAACCAAAACTGCCTAATGTTACTGACAAAAATGTCGACCAATTGCAGCACTGTGAAGCTTTGGGGTGTTGATGGACTCCATCTGTGTTTTTATCATCATTATGAATCCTATAAAGATTTGCATGAGATAAAGAAAAAAATGAAAACCTTCGTAAAGTGTTGAAAGAGTTAAAAGGGACAGGAGAGCGGTCACCCAATATACGGGAAAACAAAGTAACTTGCGTTGCTTATTTGAAAATGTAACAATTTAAGTTATTAATTAATTTATATTAAAATAGTAATCTGATTATGTAACTCACATAATGTGTAATGTGTTACCCTTAACATCTGTTCCAAATGATATTCAAATAAAGGCTGTTCTACAAATGTTCATGAAAGAATACAAAAGAAAAAAAAAGTCACAATCCATTACAATATTTTCAACAGTAATAATAATAAGAAATGTATAGTTACACTTTATTTTAAGGTATTATTATATATTTAAGTACTGAGTAATATTTAGTAACATCATGCACTTTCTATATAGGGTTAGGATAGGATTAGGATTTGGTTGAGGGTTAGTTCCATGTAATTATGCATAGTTTACTGTTAATACTATGACAAGTACATGAAACATGCAACAGGGACACTGTAAAATAAAGTATTACCAGAAATGTTTCTTGAGGACCAAATTGCGATATTAGAATGATTATGGATCATGCATTCTTATGGATTCTTATGGATCATGTACTGTTATACTGAAGACAGGAGTAATGGCTGCTAAAAAAATCAGCTTTGCCATCACAGAAGAAAAGCAAACAAACTAGTACCGGTATGTATGTATTTATATGTAAATACATGGTGAATAAAAGTCATTTTGTGGCCACTGTACCTACAGAGAACAATGGAGCGGAGAAAACAGTGAGACTTGTTTTCCAGAATCCGCAATGCCATTTGGACATTATGCTGTGAGACACAAATATGCACAAATCATGCTATATTGAAAAAATATATGCATAAATGAGTAATTACCTCGGCTATGGGGCCTTCATAATTTGATGCACGATTTACTATCTAATTTCAGACAATATACCCAAACACTGAGGAAAGGCAGGGAAATAGAATATGCTTCATTGATAGCCTTATTTATTTAAACCTCCAGAGAGGACAGAATTTTATTGCAACACTTTTAGTAGCTATTTAATTCATGACTAAGCCAAACCAGCGGTGTAGGCCAGCCATTGTACTTCAAGAAACATGCTGTCCAAGCTCCAAGAAGACCAGTGTGTGTGCAAGATGAACCAGTGAATACTACTAGTGAAGCCTACACAACTGCTCGTTACCATCTTTCATTTTGATGTTAGATGAAAGAAACGTTCTTTTCTTGCATGGAAAAAAAAATATGTTTATGAATGGGTTACTTTCAATACAATTACAATGAATAGGAGCTTGAGCTTTCAAGCGTCATAAATGACACCAAGTACCATAAAGTGTCATAAAAGTCTGTAGTTTCTAAGATCAGCATTTATGAACTGGAGAGACACACACACACACACACACACACACACACACACACACACACACACACACACACACACACACACACACACACACACACACACACACACACACACACACACACACACACACACACACACAGTTAAAGAGTTAATGGTGCTTTTAATATCCTTTTAAAGCTCAACAGCTTTAGTCTACGTTCATCCTTTTGTTCTCCACTGAATGACAAAAGGATGAGTTAATGATGATATAATTATTTCTTTTGAAGTCAAATAATCCTTCAAATAGTTCAGCGAGACTGTGTGAAGTCCCTGCACCAGAACAGTGGATTACACGTAAAAAACAAGATCCAGGAAATGCCATTTCCGGCACTCGCTGTAAGGTGTCTGAGTGTCTTCCAGGACACTCCACTTTCACTTATATTGCTCTTTCGCTTCCAAATATTTTACTAAAAGTGTTTGGCTCATCCGGCAACTTCAACAACAGAAGCTCTGTATCTATTTTATGCTTTTTTTCACTTGATATTTACCAGTTTCAGTGGGCAGACTCAGTAGGGAAGATGCTTTACATGTTTAAAACAATCAATTAATGTTAGAGGAGATAAGAGAAAAGAGAAAGTGAAAAAAACTAAGAAAAAACTAAACAAAGAGTAAAGTGCTTGTGTTCTGCAGAGCACTCAATAAGGGCAGCACCACACAGGCTATTGTAATCCGTCTGAGGTTAGAACGGAAGCACTTTCAAAGATGCACGTTCTCCTTCCCATCACGCTGATGCATAAATAAAAGACTTTGTTTCATGTTTACACAGAACTAGCATAAGATACGGCTCCAGAAGGACTCCTCAGCAAACTTACGGCTAGCTTTGAGGTCTGTTCAGGGGTCTCTTGACAAGATGAGGTTAGAAACGTGGAAGGGGAACATAAAGAAATGAAAGAAACAAAACACAAAGAAGTAATGTCTTTGAATGCATTATTTATTGAATGTACCTGTTCCTTTGCCTGTACGTGCTTTGAAATGAATATCAAAGCCATGGACCTATGGAAGATGACAGGTGATGCTCTGTCGTGTGAGAAGAGGCCTTTTCCGTTAAGTGAATGTTAGGCTTTCACCTAAGTAAAAAAGCATCAATTGAGAATTCAGAAACTTTCAAGTGATGGACACATGTTGAAAAGAGAAAATGACGCTGAATCAAACTCGCTTAAAGATCTCATCCGTTTCAAAAGCTCATTGCTGAGACAATATCCGATTAGCTGGGACCATGGACCACAAAAGTCATTTTTTGAAACTGAGATTTATACATCACCTGAAGCTGAAGCTCTCTAAGCTTTCTATTGATGTATGGTTTGTTAGGATAGGATGATTTGGGCCAAGATACAACTATCTGAAAATCTGAAATCTGAGGGTGCAAACGAGTCTAAATATTGACCCTTTTCACATTTACGGGTTTCTCAGAAGTGGAAGTTGTCATAGTTGGGTTAACTTTTATAGCGGAATGAGAGAATACATGAAAGGGGTACTTCAGCGCTGGGAAGATGAATCTGTATTTAAACCGGGTCATTAATGTAGTAGAAATGTGAAACTATTTTTTAATGTAGTGCTTTCTAGACTGAGAAAAGACAGAAAATTTATTTTTGTCTCATGGGGATGAAAGACAACAATTCCCAGAATGCTTTGCTGCCCTACGAGGCCACTCTCAAAGCCACCACGACTAGATTACTGAATCACTTTCAATTTCCCACCGCAACCGCGTTCATTTTCATAAAATCAGTTCAGTTAGAGAACAGACACTACAATTAAAAACTGAACGTATATGTGATTTAGCCGCTGAGGGAGTCTCACAGCCCAAAATGCTTCAGGAGTCACATTGACAATCATGGAGGAGCTCGTGATGAGAGCTGAGGTAAACACGACGGCACTCGCGGCACAGATTCACAGCGCATGTTCAGTCTGCTGCGTTTTCAGTTCATGCCTTTGAAAGCTTAACTTTCATTAGAATTAGTTTGAAAAGTTGATAGACTTACTTTGCTCTGCTGGCCGCACCATTTAAACATGAACACCTGAGGCTGCAGCTGCGAGCTGAGTGCTGTGAGTGTGATCTCCCGTCCCCCATGTGTGAGTTGAAAACATGCGGAAATGGCTTCCTCTGCTGACTGTAGTCTTTAGCCTCTGGCCAACAATTCCTCCGATGGGAGGAATTTTTCCAGAAATAAAATGCATAAATCTCTCTTCTCAGGTGGATATGAGAGGGGGGAGCACAATCATTCGAATATACTCCAGGATTTCTACTGATAGAAAGCCATATGCTAATCACTGAAATAACCCTTTAAATATATTTGTTGTATCCCCATTTTGCTCAAATAGAAAAAGAAAAAAAACTCCACAATAGTGATTTCACAACGTTGAAAAAGAGGAGAAAATTGAGTGAGATTGATAACGGCAGTGAAAAGAGAGAAATATATTAATTTTATCATCACTCCCATAGACTCTTTATTAGAAACACCCTCACAGCAGCAGTAAGGTGTTTATTGTAATTTGATGCAAAGGTGTTATAAATGTACATACATAAATAATAATAATAATAACAATAAAATACATATATATTTATGATATCGATGACTGTTAAAACGCGTCAACACAGTCGGGGAAAAGGGTCCATCGAGAAAATCACCTTTAAAGTTGTCCAAATTAAGTCCTTAGCAATGCATATTACTACTACTAACAATGGTTTTATATATTTATGGTAGGAAATGTACAAAATATCTTCATGGAACATGATCTTTAACTAATATATTAATGATTTTCGGCATAAAAGAAAAAAATATAATTTTGACCCATACACTGTTGGCTATTACCACAAACATACCCATAAAACTTATGACAGGTTTAGTGGTCCAGGGTCACAACTGACTTATTTGAAGATATGTTTATAATTCTGTTTCATTCCCTCCAACAGCTATACAGTGTACACTTTAAGAACTAGTGCAATGAAGTATTTACAAATCATTTGCAAATAGTTAATTCATAGTTTATACATTATATACAAATAGTGAGTTAGGCATTATTATTATATTATAATTTTAACAACGTGTTATTGTTTAATTAGCTTATATGTAAAGAAACATGAAATATTGAAGAACTAGCTATTCAATCCGAACCAGGAAGCAGGACGTTTCTCAGTGATACGCAACTCAGTTTGAGGTTCATTATGAGATGTTGCAGCTGTAATTCCTCACCATCAGCATTAACAAGAGTACGTCCATCAACAAACCCATGTGTGTATTTATCAGTGTATTGCGGTGCACGTGTGGGAACCGTATCAATAACAGCGCATACGTTAGCCCAGCACTAACATGACTGACTGATGTAACAAAGTTCGTAAATAAATCGTGCTCTGTCTTTTATCTGTACTCAGAGTAGTAAGAATGACACAATAAAATTATACAACATAAAACACAAAACTGTGTGTTGTGTGGTTGTTCACTCTCACAAAGTACTCCACTTTCTTAATAAATACTTATTTTATTAACCAGGTACCAGCCACCATGCCAAGTGTCAGCAACCTAATCGCATGTAATAGTAAGGTAAGAACAATTCAATATTCGCTTTAGAATCATTGAAGTAGTTCACACCCATGTTCTGGTGGACCTTTTCATAGTCAAGCCGCTTGTTTTAGTTAGTTATGAGCTGAATAGGAAGCCAAACAGAAGCGTGGACAAACCATTGGCATGATCCAATGTGCGATGCAAATCAATTTGGGCTGCTCTGTACTTCTAGTG
Organism: Pseudorasbora parva; assembly: GCF_024679245.1. NCBI lineage: Eukaryota > Metazoa > Chordata > Actinopteri > Cypriniformes > Gobionidae > Pseudorasbora > Pseudorasbora parva. The sequence continues at coordinate 6,776,015 of NC_090181.1, forward strand.
GGTCCAGTTCCACTGAGGTTAAATGGACGATAGCCCACAGTTTGCTCTGTTTTATTTGTTGCTTTTAGCTTTTCACACTTGTTTCAATTACTACTATCAAAAAGGGTTTCAAACTGGGTTTCCCTGGCATCCACTGTCTCTCTTTTCTGGGAAATCAATTTTCCTGGGCATAAAACCGAAGGTATTTTACATAACCTACACGCTGTTGTTGCCATCTCTGTGGTTGTGTGGCTCTCTCTGTTAGCCTTTAATCCTGCCGCTTTTTGTTATGTATCATATATCATGCGGCACAGAGTTTTGTATTGTAATGGGCTGCCACATCATTTGCATGGATTTTGTATTGTTTTATATGTTGCATTGTTTCACCACTCCATTTGTCTGTGAGCGGCTTTTGTCTAACCTGGACCACAATAAAACAACAGATGTTTCTGCTCCATTAACTGTTATTAACACCTGCTTAAATGCTCAGCATGCATAAAGCAAGCATTTGTATCTGTGGCGTTTGATGCGAAAGTGGTTGGATATAACATCGCCACAGATTTTTAAAATAAATCAGTCTGGGTGTATATCAGCATCCTGAGAATCAACATGTGCCGCAGTGTTTAGCAAAACACACACGCCACAAACCAATCACTGCTTTCTCTCTGCTGTTTGGTCTTACTCCTCTCTCCCTGGTTGATCTAATTGGCAAGATGAAATGCATCAATTTCCTGCAGGAATTGAAAAAGCAGCTTTAAATCTTTTCATGCATTCTCCAATCCCGCCTCCCCCTGAAAGCTTCTAAAGTCTGTGTGTTTGGGAAATATTAAGGATACGTTTCAATGTAACACAAAAGTTCAAGGCTTTGTGGAGATTATTTTCTTTGAGGTTTAATTGAGAACTTTCTCTTTAAAAAATAAAAACTTCTAGCAGTATCATTTATCACAGGTTAAACTCAGAGAAAATAGACTAGTTTTTAACATGCGGGTGGCCAAAAATGCCTCTTCATTTCTCAAAGGTGCACTGACTTTTATTGAGCCCAGTGTTATTTTAGTATCACTTAATTTATGGTTATAGTTCGTAATAATATTTTACATTTGTATTTGTTTATATCTATATCCAATACATCTGGATTTACATCAGGATACATGCTTTAGTCCACGAAACAATCTCAAGCTCGTTACAGTTTAACAGGACGTATTGCGAGTAATATTGGATATGAGAACAGACTTGAGATGAAGAAAATAATAATGGAAGCAATGAGAAGAAAGAAAATATGTTTCTGGCGTATGAGACAACAATAAAGTAGCTACATGTGGGCACAGTCAGATTCACTGTATAAATTAGATGCTTCAATTGAAAAAATAAAATAAAATAAAAAACAAGGTAGTAACAGCTTTTATTTGAAAATAAATAGTTTTGCCCTTGAATCTGTATTTAAACACGCTTTAACAACTCTAGTTTATTTGAAGTTAAACATTTGTATTTATTTAAATAAGAAAAAAACGAATATTATTTTAATCATATATCTGTTATTTTGAAATTGAGATAGCTCTTTAATGCTGATCTAACCAGCAGAAGACATGAGTCGGTTTATATCCCAGTCCTGCAGGTGGGGAACATTATAACACTGCCTTACAATGAGCCCCTATTAGAACTACGCCATTATATTCGATACTTTTATGAATTCAATAGAGAAACCATGAGGAACAGTTGAATAATGACTGAGAGTCAATATTCACAAATGCTTAGTTATTATTATTATTTTTTAATTGTGTTTGTTGTCAATCTGAAATATGTGTTTATTTTTTATTATTCAAAAATGGTATATAATAATTGTATTTTATTGACAAAATATTATAGTTTTTGTCTTGGATGTATTATATTATATCAGATAACTTTAAGTGGTCCAACACAATCTCATGGTCATGCGTATAAATAGTACGAGTTTGAAATCTCGTGGAATGTATACGCTAAAATGAGTTTTGGCGTGCGTATGGTACGCGTTTTTTTGTGTGCATATGAGACGCACTTTATGGCGTGCATATGACACGCTCTTGGGTAGGTTTAGGGTGGTGGGGTGGGGGGTTCGTATGTATAATACGCCATAAAGTGCGTCTCATATGCACGCGAAAAAACGCATACCATAAGCACGCCAAAACTCATTTTGGGGTATACATTCCACGAGATTGCAAACTCGTACTATTTACATGCATTTTCGTGAGATCCGGCTCAGTGGTCATATGCTCATTTTTCTATGAACCCCACCTATGGGGCATGTCACATTTCACTTGTGAAAAAAAAAAAAAAAAAAAAAAAAGGATTTACACAAACTGAGCAACCGAGAAAGTCAAAAAGCGTTAGGTTGTGCCGCGCTCTCCCCTACTCTAATAGAGTTATTGTATTAAAGTTTTGACCCCCTCAATGAAAGCGAATGGGATTTTTAGGAAACCCATATGTCGGATCAGTTTGAAAAGATATAGCAGCCAGAGCGAGCGCAGTCTGAAGGTCTGAGCTGAGTTTGGTGTTGTAGCTTTGAAGCTCTAGGAGGACATCGAGTCTATATTTTGGCTCAGAAGAAGAATATGTAAATAGTAGATTTTTTTCAAGCCAACTTATAGTGCCCAGCCATTTGAGATTGATTCATATCTCATTGAACACTGGCAATAGAATATTCTGTGAATAAAAAAGTCCTGATGTTGCCGTTTCAAATAGGTTTGCACACTGTTGAAACTGTTCCTCAGTGTGCTATAAAAATGGCTATGAGAGTCAAAACCACACTGTTCTATCCAGTGGGTGATTCAGTGCTGTACAGTGGGCCATGCTACATGCTTCAGTTGGGTAGTACAGTATGACAGTTTGTTTTTGTTTGGCTCATAGGGGGCCATGATAAATAAGTTTATAACTTAAATAACTTTTAAGTTGCAAACAATTATTTTGTAAAGTTCTGTTGCCATAATAATCTTGATCATTACATCAACTTAATGTTGTCTGTTATTTAAACTTAAATTGTAGTAACTTGATTTGAACTGAAATAGATAAGATAAGAGTAATCAACCAAAAAAATTGTGATTATGCAACCAATTATTAAGTTCTCAATGTACTCAATAGTTTGTTTGGTTCAATGTAAATTCACCAATAATAATAATAATAATAATAATAATAATAATAATAATAATAATAATAATAATAATAATAATAATAATAATAATAATAATAATAATAATAATAATAATAATGATAATAATAATAATAATAATAATAATAATAATAATAATAATTGTAAAAAACTGTTGAGTTAATTTTGAGTCCTCGTTACTGATGTATGCACATAAGCTAGAGAATACCCATCATGCACTGTGATCATTTCACACCTCACCAAGAGATGGTGCCCGCAGCCGAATCAATCAACCATCCGTTTTCCAAACTGTGCTGGTCCAGCATATCATAAAGGTATAAGTACCTTTTTATTGTTTAATTTATGGTTTATTCATATAGTTTCCATGGCAGATGTCAAGAGAAATCTTTTCAGTTTGCTATGTTTCACATAATTATTAAACAGCAGAAACTACACAAAAGAGGCAGAGCTTTCGCCACACTCAGGGTCCGAATTCACTCACTCGTTTTCATTCACTCCTTCAAGTGAACTATATTATTGGAGTAATGTAGGGAATAGGGAGGTAGGAGGCGATTTTGAACACAGCACTGGTTTACATACATTCACTTCATACAGGTTCCAGCTGAAATGAATACTAGAGGCAGTAAAACACTAGCAACTTTTATTCATATTCACACAAATTATGATTGCAGGGACATTTAATCAGTTAATACAATTATTTATTTGGTAACACTTCATTTTGATGGTCCCCTAAAGACTATACATAACTTACTCTCAGAGTATTAGTTGAGTACTAGTAGACTGCTTTATCTCTGCTAACAGTTTTTATGGTCCTTCAGACATTCTACTAACTCTAACTAAATGTCAACTTATTCTACTTACCCTTTTCTACTAACCCTAAAGACCCGTTTACACCAAAAATATGAACTATACTATCATCCACACCAGCAGATTATATTGTTCCATTGTCAAATATTCAAGCTCTTTATAGATTCTGATCAGCCGTCATTGTTTTTATCGTTTATCAACTGGATAAAATGGTTCTGAAAGTGATTCCAATGATAACGTTTATTTGTAACGTTATCATTATAGCTGTGGTGCATTTTCTTCTTGGTTCAGTTTGCATTCACAAGGAAATATTTCAAAGCGTATCAAAATGTGTTCACACAAGACATGCGGGTACAACTGTCCTCTTACTGATCAGAGTTTCATCTGCGTCATCCATCAAGATGACTGACAAGTTCGCTTCATGAACTTCTTGTGGCTTCATTTGTAACTGCTGAGACTCAAACAATACGAATGTTGCCGCCAATTACTGCTGTTAAATTATAAACTTCTTATATACTGCAGCAAATCCGCTCTCTCTGGATGTCTGGAGTCTAGAGGTTAACTGTGACGCACGCAAACACTATATGAATGTGATAATGCAACACTCATATAGTCCAGGCTTCATGCCAGGCTTCTTTCTTCCACAGAGAAGCGCAATTACAAAACAGTAAGATGTTTTTCAGCTGTGATTACTAATGTGCTCACTCACAGAATCAGACATGACTGCTATTTATATAGCTGCTATTCGTATGAATTAAAATACCAGGTGGTCCGTTGGGTTGGATTGCTTTCACACCTCAAGCAAACCGGCTAGAGTTTGTTTGAAATTGGGCCAAGACCACCTCGTTGAGGCGATTGTTTTGGTGCGGATCAGAGCGTGATTGTGTGGTCATATATGCCTAACCGAACCGACCCAAGGGAGAAAACGCACCAGGTTCTGAAACAACCTCTCAGGTATGAAAGCACACTAAAACTCAATTAATACTCTAAGAAAAAGATTAAATTAGAAATGCTAAGAAAATATAAAAAATCTGAACCAGAAGCATTTTCACTACACTAGTTTCAACCCAAATTTGGCTCAAATATGGACAAACCCTAGCCTAGAAATCTACAAGCAACCAAGCAGCAGCAAATCTGATTTGACGCAAGTGTAGTCTAGCAACAAAGAGTCGGTGGGCGGGCTTAACATAATGACGGCAGAGTTGTGGAGGTTCCGTGTGCTACTGGTAAACAAAGAAGCTGGTGAACGATGTTTTTTGCGAGTCGGCTTTGGCCGATTGGCCTTTTCTTTGAGAAAAGAACGGCACTGAAATCATGCTTAAAAAGGGACGATGTGTCAGAGTTTTGCCAACCAGATACGATGAAAGTTTAATCTGTCAACTAGCTCTGCTTCACGTTGCTCTGGTTGGTTGTAGTGCTATCCAGTTGCGTGCAGAGGGAGTTTAAAAGACAACCGTTTATCCCGCCCCTTTGAATTGAACCCTGTCAATGGTGATTTCCCAGACCTAACATCTTGATGTGGGTCTGGCTTGTCAGGCTAGACAAACCCAACCGTTGGGTTACATTTTTTAATTACATTATTAACTCAGTGGTTGTGTTTGTCCATATTGGACCCAAAATTAGGCCTTAAAGAACCCAGCATTTTTTAGAGTATAGGGTTTTACTATGATTGGACCCCACACAAAGTAACTGTGTTGTGGTACTACAATGTTTGTACCTATGTTGGTACCTTAAAAAGTACATAGTATAAAAAGTACCGCCCCAGTGACAGCATTTTTACCTTTTTTTCAGAGAGAGTGCACAATATAAATAATCATGCGTGAAAAAATCCAAACAAGAACTGAGTGACTATAAAAACTAGATAGGCTCTGTGTGCTTCAATGCATAAAACAATCTCAAGCTTCCTCTGACAGAAATGAGGGAGCAATATTGTGTGAATATTATTATTCTCTCTGAGAATAAAATGAGAACCACGAGAAGAAAGGAGCATAATCAAGGCATGTTTAAAGTTTCCATTGCCCTATCCTCACATTGCCTGCTGTACAATCAAATAGGTTTGAATAGCTGTGAGGCCCAACAGCACTCAAAGCAATTCCTGTAAGCGATTCTCCATCAAAAAGTTTTGTTCTAAATCTCTATTCACCATGTATACAAAAATCACACTTTTTGTCACTGATTGGCTATTGTAAATAAGCAAACATTTGAGATAGACTCATGTTCTTTTTTACTGTATTTTTCCCCTTTCTACATTTCTCTCAGTCTCAGAGGAAGCAGTTGCAGCCGAGTGACTCAGACAGGGAGCGCGCGGCAAGGACAGAATGGGGACAAGAGCGGCAAATAACAAACTACAAACACCTGCACCAGCACAATGCACCTCTCTCCCGAGCGCATGAAAAGTTTCGACACGCACCTGACGGCACATGCTTCTGTGAAGTGCTCGTTCCCCAAATCTAACATCTTGCACGTCCCTCTGTTGACGCACCTTTTAGTGGCCGCTATACATCAGTAAAAGTGCCACGATAGCCGTGGCAGTGTGGATGCTGAGGGGAGGCGGATTTGCATATGAAACGGCAGGATGCAGATGATCGCTCCTGGGAGCCCAGACCGCGCTGCCAAAGGGGAGCAAAAGGAGGGGTTGTTGGGGGAGGGCTGCCGAAACGCATGCCAGGCGAGTCGGGTATTTACACTTCAAACAGCATCGTCTTAAAGAGGAGAGAGTGCGGGGAAGAAAAATAGACAGAGACATGGGTTGAAAGAGAGTTAGGCGAAAGCCTTTATTTTGGATCGTATTCAGCCAGTTGGTTCCTAACAAAACACCCACTATTTGCAAAACTTTCTCTTTGTTTTACTTGGCAAGGACAAGGACTCTATTTTCCTCCCCTCTGCTGTCTCAGAGCTTGCGATAGTTTGTCACCACTTGTTGGACTAAATACCTCCATTACGGCTGTCACTGGAGCTCTTTGAATCGTTGGAGGAGATACAGCATCTTGACATGGTTTTTGATGGCTGTGCTTGCCAGTGGCGCCTTCAGGCAATTTTGAATTGGGTGGCCAGAGGGGCACAGCTGTTGCAATTGCAATTTTAAGGGTCTAAAACCATTTAATTGAGATATTTTTGTAAAGCATGCAAAAAAATAAAAAAATAAAAATACTCACTGTTCCCTGCAATTGTAATCCCTCTGTAAATATCAACACAATCTCATGGCGATTCGTAACTATTTTACACTTATACACAGAATATACACAGACACTGGTATATATTTGGCTACAGTCTGGAGCCCTGCGTGACGCGACTGAACACAGCTGCGGGACCGAATATAACGTTAGTCTACTTGTGAGTCGATGCTATACAGATACTATCGTCACATTTTTAACATTTCAGTATGTACTTGGTACCGAAGTACCGGTACTTGTGACATCCCTACATACAACCATGTTTAATTTTCGTAAGGGGATCATGGTTCTGTGTAATCACAAACTGTATTAATCTATCGTCTCACATGCCGACCTAAACCAACACGAGTCAGTGCATCGGATTCTAAGGTAAAACTTTTGTCGTCTGAACGTCATGTATGTTTAAGAATTGTTGCTGCAAAGAAGAAAAAAAACTATAATTATGCTAATTAAAATGATTATTAATGAAAATATATGAACTTATCTTAAAACATCTGCAACCAGTGGGTTTTCCTTGTGCATTGTCCTTTCAAAATGACAGTTTGAGAGTGAATTTAAACGAATCAAGGCGGGAAGCACGTGAAACAACCAAGCGCTGGGTAGAATCAACCAAACATTGCGACCCAGCAGGTTTAACCCAACGACTGGAAATTTAAAACTACCCAATGGTGTTTAAAATGTGATCAAATAAACCAACAAAAATTACCCAACAGTCTTAACCCAGCATTTTGGGTTAAAAAATAACCCAAAATGATTTAGAGTGTAGATTCATACAGTTTGTGATTACACAAAACCATTATCCCCTTACGAAAATTAACCATGGTTATAGGGATTTCACAAGCAGTACTTCGGTACCAAGTACATGCTAAAATTTTAAAAATGTGACGATAGCCTATCTGTATAGCATCGACTCACAAGTAGACTATACTCGGACAACCCAGCAAGAATAACCCAGAATACCAAATCCATTAATGGTAAAAATTGACTACATTTTGGGTTTTCTCAACAGCCCAGCCTGCTGGGTTAAAATGCCACTGGGTTAATTTAACCCAGCACGTTTTCTGTCCAATATTTACCCAGCGCTAAGTTGCCAATTGGGTTGTTTTTAATTCAGCCATTTTTAGAGTGCATAAATACATTTTCATACAATCTGCTTAGCCCGTCATGATTTTGCAGTTAGACGCGTTCCTGGCTCAACATATTTTGTTGATCCTGGAACAAGATTCCTGCTTGAAAATGTAATCCTAACCCTATCCCTATCCCTACCCCTAAACCTACCAGGATGTAACAATATAATGTCACAATATTTCACAATACAAAACTGCAACAATATGTATTGTGCAGTGAAAATCTGTATTTTGTGTAGTTCACCCAAAATTAAAATAACTGTGTGAGGAAAAATTCTAGTTTACAGTTTTCATGTCAGTACTACTTTAAACTACTATACAGTGCTTGAAAGTGTGCAAAGCCCTTGAAGAATCTGTGAATAATTTTAACAAAATAAGAGGGCTCAAACAAAATGCATGTTATGTAAAATATGCTTACATGCCACCCCCCAAAAAAATCTGAATTTGTAGAATTTATATACACATGAATCTTAATTGTGTTTTTTCAGCATCTTTTGCATATTTGAACCTTTTCCAGCAGTGACTATGCATTTAGATCCATCTTTTTTCACATTGAGGAAGATTGAAGGACTCAAACACAACTATTAAAAAAGGTTCAAACAATCACTGATGCTTCAGAAGGAAAATGACGCATTGAGCGGGGGGGTGAAAACTTTTGAACAGGGTGAATGCATTTTGCTTGAATGTATTTTTTTGCCCTTCAGAAGCAACAGAAGATGCTTACATGTTCCCTGGAATACAAATTAAGTATAATTTACTTTGATCTTCAAATTCGAAACGTTTTCACCCCGCGGCTCTTAATTCGTTGTGCACCTTTCAAGCACCACTGTATATAATGTTAAATATAATGTATAATATGTATAAAATAAATGTATAATAATGTTGAATGTAATGTATAATAATCCAATGGGGGGATATTTGCGGGTCCTGATAATGCCAAATGTCTTTGTGTGTCCACCGAAATGTCTTCTAACAGAGTGCAAGCATATTTGTCTAAAATAATTCTGCATATTTATTCTGGGGTCACCATTGTCCTGTGCATTGGATTGCCAGCACTAACCCCAAGCCTATTCATCTCCACCCCCAAAAGTAATCCCAAATTTAGCATTTTAATCAACAGTTATTTTTTTGCAAACCTTTTACCAAATGTCTTGAAGTATGGAAATAATACCGTATCGTGAGCTCAGTATTGTGATACGTACCAAATCGTGACATCAGGGTATCGTTACACCCCTATTATTAATCGGTAAAAAAAAAAAAAAAGCTGATTATATGGAACATACACTTTGTAAAATATGAGATTTCCTATTTCGATCTACAAAGAGTTAAAAGCTTTAGGATGACTTGTGGAGAAATCTACAAAATTCTTATTTACAAGGGAAATAAAAAATGGTGAAAAGTGTTTTATGCATGTTTGTGAGTTTTGTAAGCCTGACAAGCCAGACCCACATCAAGATGTTTGGTCTGGAAACTCACCATTGACAGCTCAATCCGAGAGGCGGGATAAACGGTTGTCTTTCAAACTCTCTCTGCACCCGATAGGATAGCGCTACACCAACCAGAGCAACATGAAGCGGAGCTCGTTGACAGATTAAACTTTCGACGTATCCGGTCGGCAAAACTCAGAACACATCTTCCCTTTTTAAGAATGACTTCAGTGCCGTTCTTTGTTCTTTTCTCAGAGAAAAGCTTAACTCCAAGTCTTCCAGAGTCGTGGTGAAAGCTGATTCGAAAGACCGCCGTTCGCCAGTTTCTGTGTTTACTAGAAGCACGCAAGCGCAACTCTGCCGTTATCATTATGGCCCCGCCCACTGACTCTATACACGATGTGATTGGCTCAACCAGAGTTTGTTTTTTTACAGCTCAGAAATGTATTGAGAGTTGTTAGAAGACACTGGCGGCAGATTCGATTTGCTGCCCGCTAGGGTGTGTCTAGATTTCTAGGCTAGAGTTTTGTCCCTATCAAATCAATCCTCCCACCAAACACTGCAGTAAGTTTAAACTGGCGTGATAAAGCACCCATACACTCTTCCCAATAAACAGAGATCCACTGCTGTTGAATTTTGATGTAAACTAATTAAGTCCATGTTTAATAATGTGCAGACCTTAAACTATTACTCTGGGTTATAAACAATAAACATGGCGGATGAGGGGCCAAATATGGGTGGCCAGAGATAAGTATTAAATACATCTATTAGAGTTGCCACTGGGGCTCTTATGGAGGAGTAATGATGTGGTCTTGACAATGTCCTTGATGGCTCTGCTTGCATAAGGGATGGAGTTCTTCTAGAATCAATATTGATCCAAGACCTATGCCCTATTTAATCGTTACAAAATAAACCCTACTACAAACATTAGCCATGCTGACCAATGCCACACGTCCAGTTCTACGCATGAATGGATCCTGGTGTGCTTGGAATTGGCAGACATCTCCTAGGTAGTATTTGCCTCTAGTTTAGTTCCTAAGCTGTGCTGATGAATGTGAAGCTCCTGGCTTTCTTCCCAGACTGTGAAAGTCAGGGTCATTTCCAGCCCATCGGCGCTGTGCATCAGCAGTGAGGGTCAGCTCCGACAGATGCTAAATGGAGAGCTGAGGAACGGAGTCACAAGGCCAGGAACAAACAAAATCCCATGAAATACTCCAGAGCCACGCAAAGCTGTTAGCTCTTTACCAAATACGTAATTAATCTGCATGTGTCCTTGATTGTACGTGAGGTGTAGTTGCATATATTGGCTTTTCATTACTCCCACGGGATATGATTGCAGGAAAATGTTGTTTTTATTGAGCTTTTGATGGAGCAACTAATTATGTGGAGAAATAAATCCTAAAAGTGATGTTTTGATGACAAGGTCTGCGATTAAATTGTTATTTGAAAAATATAGGAAACAATTCCTAAAGGTTCAGTAATATTTTATTAAATGAAACTAAAGTATACAGTACTTCTATTGACTTGGATGCATACACAAACGTTTTAAGCAAAAAAGTATGGCTATTTAGAATTTGGATGGGCATTTTATATGGGCTAGCTTTTCCTCCCCAATGTGCATCAATGAATCTTTGGCGCCCATGACCCTTGACCCTTGCACTTGTCCTTTCTTGTACCACATTTGGTAGGTACTAAACGCTGCAAACTGGGAACATCCCACAAGACTTGTCATTTTGGAGATGCTCTGACCCAGTCATATAGCCATCACTATTTGGCCCTAGTCACTCAGATCTTTTCGCTTGCTCATTCTTCTAGCAAATAGAATTCAAGAAGTGACTGATTTCACTCCGTGCCTAATACATCCCTCCTCTTGACGTGCCATTGTAATGATATCTTCAGTTTTATTCACATCACCTGTCAGGATTTTGATAGCTGATCAGTGTGCTATTTTACGAATTCACTCTAACAAATTATCAGATAAACGATAAAAGAGTATGCATATGGTGTGGTGTCCGAGTGGGGGGGCTTCGAGCTCAGAACATGGCCCAAACCCAGAGTAACCTAAAAAAAAGATTTTTTGAACTGAATTTGCAGGATTCTTTTCCCCAAGCAGCCTTTCAAGTACATCATTACTTTTCCAATGCAATATTTCCAACCTGTCATATCAGTAAAAAACCTTCCCCAATTTGTCCTTAAATGGGTCATCCAGGTCAAACTGAACAAAATAATCACAAGGTAAACAACTCCCTAAACGGTTTTCCAAAACAAAATGAATTTGACATTATGACATGGGCTTCTATGTGGATTAAAATAGCTCCAAATAGCAATTTAAAAAAAAAAGGTTGATAAATATAATAATATAATTCCCTCAAAGTCAGGATGGGGGATCTACATAGGGCAGGGACCACCTTGCACCGAACCTCTGTCCTATTTGCTGGCACAGATGAACAGAACCAGACAGGTTAACAAACAAACAAACAAATAACGGAATAATTACATGGCTCTGTATGATTTATGTGCATGAAACCAAATGGAGCAGCTGTATGTTCCATTGCAATGACAGCAAGTTCCTTAGTGGATGACAAGCATTTATCGATTTTCATGTTTGCCACTGAAGTATTTATGCCTCTTGTTCTCTCCAGTTAATGGAAACCGTCTGACGCCTCTAGTCCTTGGAGACGACCACAGAAAGAGGAGGGGGTGAGCGGTGCCAATGACAGGTCTACAAGTCTGGGACATTTTGACCCCCTCTGTGTGGCAGTTGTAGAAGAGATGGAGGCTATCGGCTGTGGTGTGTAGAAACACAATAGAGGAATGAGTCACCATTAGGGTCTCCGGCCTCCTTTGCGATGACTGCTACTCAAGTAATGAGAAGTGACTTGGGAGGTAATGCATTGTGTCAGCAGTGAAGAGTGCAGCTCCCAGTGGCTCTGGTACTGTTGGTGGGATTTGACTGCTTGGCTAACCTCCACAGTACCAGCAAAGTCTTCCTCCGAAGTCAGTCCAACAAACTTTTAAGATTGCAGGGAGAAAGAGATGGCTTTGAAAGTAAAAGCCTCGGGGAAAAGTTTATTACTCAGATGTTACAAACTTGTGATCCAATGATTTCTCCTCGGTAAGTTTCATTGTAGCAGTGTAGTACTTTGTTAACACAACTTTGTTTCCCGGTGGACTGATAAAAAAACCTGTACGCTCTAACTTCCAGATGTTGCATAGCAGTAGGCTATATTGTTAAAGCTTAGTTTTGGCAAGTATGTGTGAGTTTAGTTTCTTTATCCAATTTAAAGTTAGATAGATATTGTTATCCCAACACACTCTTATGGCAATATGTAGTTCTAAATATTTTATATGTTGGCGAATTAATTGAATTTTTTTTTTCAATGACTGAAAATCTCTTTATAATCACCCAAAACCTGTCACTCCTCTTAGTTCACCATGAGGATGTAATCTCCCAAAGTTCCGTTATAATCAATGAAGCTGTGTACATTGTACAGTTAGGGCCAGATTTAAAACAACAGGGAAAGTGTCTGGTTTAAGACATGTTTTTTTTTTTTTTTTTTTTGATGGTAAATAATGACAAAAAAATGCCATTAAAATGACTAGCGCAAAATTTAGTTTAAATACTTTCCTCTCATGCATTTTGCGTCTGAAAGGGAAACGCCAACAAATGCATTATCAAAAAGGTCAGCCACAAAAATAACCCTGTCCATGCCTTTTTAGTGCTAGTTTTTCATTGTGCGCCATTAGTAAATCCTGACAGTAGTTTGTTAACGCCAAAAAAGGGTTTGTGCTGGAGCAAGCTGTTAGTAAATCTGGCCCTAAATCTCTTATTTACATAATGTCTACACTTTGTTGAGAGGATTTGTGAGAGCGCAGAACTTAGCAGTGGATGGCTTTGAGCAGTGAGTTTATACTAACTTAAAGACCTCTGATTGGCTATTGCGTTTAGGAAATCAACAGACATATCTGTGATTGGCTACATTGCCCAATGCTGCAAAAACACATTATAAATAGAAACATTTGATGCTCTCAAGAGCTTAAACACAGATATGTACTGGATTGTTTGCCAAATCGCCAATATGCTATTATTAAAGAGAAAACTGATGATAGACCAGCAGGTATAAGCAGCTTTTCTCAATCAGAAGCAGCAGCGGGCAGTGGTTTGAGTGAGAAAATCTCAAGCCTTACACACACACTCCATTTTAGTTTATTGTACTTATTCTGTTCATTGCTTATTTTATTTATAAATGGATTTTGTTGAAAGAAGAAAGCCGTTTAAAAACTGAGCGCTTACCACTATCAACTGAACGCTGGATTTTTCAAAAGTATTGTGCAGTAAACTTGCACACCTTAAATGAATAATTTATAGATGCACACTGGTCTTATTGAAGGGACATTGACTTGACATTTTCACACCCCTAAACATGATGAGGAACAAAACAAACTGTGATTGGTTGCATTACATGTCTGTCAATGACCAATGAAAAGCTGCATCAGTGTAAAGGTCAGGCTACACGAGACTACATGCTTACTGACGGAATGAGGCAAGACAATAAATAAATAAATAAATAAATAAATAAATAAATAAATAAATAAATAAATAAATAAATAAATAAGTAAGTAAGTAAGTAAGTAAGTAAGTAAGTAAGTAAGTAAGTAAGTAAGTAAGTAAGTAAGTAAATAAATAAAAGTGGGTTTGTCTATATTTGAAACAACCCAGACTTTTTTTTAGAGTAGGGATGGACCTTAATGCATACTCTAAAATCATATAATTTTACAATACATGGGATCATTCGACAATTAATAGTTAAATGTCATTTGCTGTCAGCCAAGAGTTTCATGATTGCAGACTTTGGTACTTTTTTCATTTCCCTCATTAGTAGTTGAAAATGGGTTGTAGCCTGTGCTACTTAATCTTTTAATGTAAAATTTAAACACAGAAACACATTCCATATGAAACAAACCTCTAATCGAACTCTCTTACAGCATTTTATTGGCTGACCAGTATATCAGTCCTAGTTAATTGATTAAAACAAGTGTTAATCCTCAGCAAATACGATAGCCCAAAGCCCAACAGATATGCACATCAATTGAAAAAGGGCCAATTAGCGAAACAGATTGCAATCCATGATTCGATATTGTGCTCTTAAACACTTAGACAATAATAGAAAAGGTACAGGCAGCTCAAACCAGCTCAAATTGTGAACACAGTAAGATGAAAAACATCACACCTAGGCTGGGACTTCAAAGAATCTTAGTGGAGGAATCATAAACTCTGGTTTGGCCACAGGGAAATGTAATGGATACAATTTTATTTTTTTTTAGGAATGAGAGATATGAGGCAATAATAATATACATTAATGTTAATAATTAATTGAGAATATTTTACATGATATGCCCGCATGTATGCACATGGCATGATCTCCTGATAATCTGATTTTAAAATATTTAGATGTTTTATATAATGGATTTTCAACTGCTTATGCATAATGCAAGCCTAGCGCAACTCTTGAGCAGTTATGGAATTCTGTGACTGTGAAAATGGATACTTATGTTCCCCCGTGTAGTTATATTACACAATATTGTTAGAGCAACATAATTTTATGCAAAAAGAAATGGTGAAAAAATATTTCTGGGTAAAAAATTATTTTTGAGCAGCTACAGAAAATAGCCACAATGCAATATTCAACATGGGGGTGGCAGTTAGGCTTATAGCAGCGGAAGGGTATGGAAGCTTGTTTCCACCACTGAATAAAAAGGTAATTATGACTTTTTATGTCATAATTCTTTCAATTCTCATTAATTGCATTTTTTTTCTTCAGTTAAAGCTACTCATGAACCGATCATCTCTTCCATCTAGTTAATTTATAGCATCAAATAAACTCGAATGAACATCAGAGGGAATGTTGTTTCAAATGCGGAAAGATGCCAGTATACACCGGTGCTTTGCCGAACAAAATGGCGGATTTTGCGGATGGCGGATTATGATTTGTCAGATCGCCTGTCAATCAATTTCCTGGCGAAGGATGACTTTTTAACTCACAATTTTGAGGAAATTGTTTTAATCCATGGTGGACACAAGCTTAGAAGGGTTTTCACTTTCGACAGTAAAATGTGTGCTTTTTCCACAGTTGTGATCTTTGACAGATCCTCTTTCTTTGTTTCAGTAACTCCTCAAACTACTGGGGTGTTTGTCTGCTAGCTGCGAGAATGGCTAATGAGCATACAGCTAATCTTGTGACACAACATTTTGTTTCATAGCAGTGAACAGCAGCTTGTCTTAGGCGATGAGGTGTGCTGCTTTTTCTAGAGCACGTAATCCCTCAGGCGAAAAGAGCCTTTTGGGTATTTCAATGTTTTAATTTCCATATATATTTAATTTTGTCACCTGACACACTTTTCCTTTCTCAGTTTCGTGACTCACCAATAAACATTCCACAAAGAAATTCCAAGTGTAAGTTAGCTACACACAGAAGTCACTATGTGGCATGTGGGCCTCACCAGAACTCCATAACCTAGTTTTTGCACATTTGTTTTATATAGTTCAAGACATAAATGAGGGGACCATCAAAATACAGGCCTAGTTCCTATGTACGGATAACGGGTACCATAAGTTTTGTTGTATGGTGAGACTGTTTTGGATATGACAAAATATAGTTTGACCCATTAATATTCAGTGGCCTTAAATACTATGTACTAACATTCAAACTAATCATTTGATACAATGCACTTATTGTGTACAAGTACATATATGTTTTAAAAATGTAATTACATTTCCCATACACCTAACCCAACCCTTAAACTGACCCACACCACCAAACCTGTCTCTAACTTTACCCTTAAACTGACCCACACCACCACAACTGTCTCTAACTTTACCCTTAAACTGACCCACACCACCACACCTGTCTCTAACTTTATCCTTAAACTGGCCCACACCACCACACCTGTCTCTAACTTTACCCTTAAACTGACCCACACCATCACACCTGTCTCTAACTTTACCCTTAAACTGACCCACACCACCACACCTGTCTCTAACTTTACCCTTAAACTGGCCCACACCACCACACCTGTCTCTAACTTTACCCTTAAACTGACCCACACCATCACACCTGTCTCTAACTTTACCCTTAAACTGACCCACACCACCACACCTGTCTCTAACTTTACCCTTAAACTGACCCACACCACCACACCTGTCTCTAACTTTACCCTTAAACTGACCCACACCACCACACCTGTCTCTAACTTTACCCTTAAACTGACCCACACCACCACACCTGACCCTAACTTTACCCCTAAACTGACCCACACCACCACACCTGTCTCTAACTTTACCCTTAAACTGACCCACACCACCACACCTGTCTCTAACTTTACCCTTAAACTGACCCACACCACCACACCTGCCTCTAACTTTACCCTTAAACTGACCCACACCACCACACCTGACCCTAAGTTTACCTTTAAACTGACCCACACCACTACACCTGTCTCTAACTTTACCCTTAAATTGACCCACACCACCACACCTGTCTCTAACTTTACCCTTAAACTGACCCACACCACCACACCTGTCTCTAACTTTACCCTTAAACTGACCCACACCACCACAACTGTCTCTAACTTTACCCTTAAACTGACCCACACCAACACACCTGTCTCTAACTTTACCCTTAAACTGACCCACACCACCACACCTGTCTCTAACTTTACCCTTAAACTGACCCACACCAACACACCTGTCTCTAACTTTACCCTTAAACTGACCCACACCAACACACCTGTCTCTAACTTAACCCTTAAACTGACCCACACCACCACACCTGTCCCTAACTTTACCCTTAAACTGACCCACACCACCACACCTGTCTCTAACTTTACCCTTAAACTGACCCACACCACCACACCTGTCTCTAACTTTACCCTTAAACTGACCCACACCAACACACCTGTCTCTAACTTAACCCTTAAACTGACCCACACCACCACACCTGTCCCTAACTTTACCCTTAAACTGACCCACACCACCACACCTGTCTCTAACTTTACCCTTAAACTGACCCACACCACCACACCTGTCTCTAACTTTACCCTTAAACTGACCCACACCACCACACCTGTCTCTAACTTTACCCTTAAACTGACCCACACCACCACACCTGTCTCTAACTTTACCCTTAAACTGACCCACACCACCACACCTGTCCCTAACTTTACCCTTAAACTGACCCACACCACCACACCTGTCTCTAACTTTACCCTTAAACTGACCCACACCACCACACCTGACCCTAACTTTACCCTTAAACTGACCCACACCATCACACCTGTCTCTAACTTTACCCTTAAACTGACCCACACCACCACACCTGTCCCTAACTTTACCCTTAAACTGACCCACACCACCACACCTGTCCCGTTGGAACCAGTGGTCTCTACGATCAACTTAGCTCACAATGCTTTTGAGAAATGCAGGCCTGGTGATTTTTGGCTCTGGGAATTTACTAAATCTAATGGACAAGAGCTGACCTCAGGCAAGGGCAAAATTGCATACAAATATGTGGGTTGGTTGGCTGATCGAAAATAATGACCTCAAAGGGAACTCTATAATGAGTCAGAGCACTTTTCCCTATCTAAACACGCCACGCATGGCTGCACGCATTCATATTCCACCCGGTCTTGTAAGACACAGTTCCTCTGCAGAAGAAAATCCCACAAACAGGAAGTTGTTGAGGACTAGAAGAGAATCTCAAGGACACAGAAACAAATCTAAAGGGTGTTAGCCTTAGGAAGTACTGGAGGTGTTGCTAATCAAACAACATATGGTTTTGCCAGTTTTACATAGAAAATCAAGAAAGGATGATTTTGATGATACTGGTCTCATCAATTGCTTATAACATAAATAAGCTGAAAAATGCAGCTAGATATACATGGATCCCAGGGAACATACATGGGCTACTAGTAAAATCAATGTTTCATACATCGATTTGGATGTAAGTGACTACCAACTGGATTAAAGTTATGCAATGTGAGATTGCTTTCCCAGAAGGAAAAGCAGCGCTTGTAAAAAAATAAAAATAAAAAAAATATTTTTTTAAATAAAAAATTCATAAATAAAACATATATATATATATATATATATATATATATATATATATATATATATATATATATATATATATATATATATATATATATATATATATATATATATATATATATATATACACACACATCTCATTTCTGCCATGTAATTAGAATCAGAAGATGATATTAATGAAACATAATATTCAATAAGACAATATGTAGATAAAAACTCAATGTATCAGATCACAACACGTGGCTTTTGCACAGAAGAATATGTAATAATATATATAGTAAATAGACTCAGTGTTGATTTCACAACACTATATATATATATATATATATATATATATATATATATATATATATATATATATATATATATATATATATATATATATATATATATATATATATATACACACACAATATATAACATTATGTTTCATTAATATCATCTTCTGATTCTAATTACATGGCAGAAATGAGATGTGAGTGAACAGTGCTTTCCAATGTAAAGGCAGCTATATATAACTAACAAGAGAAGACCAATCAGAAATCAGTATCATTTCAAGGAACATGCCGACTTTGTACGACATTAGCTTATTCACCGTTTCCCCCAGAGTTAGATATGTCCATACATACCATTCTCATCTCTGTACATCCCATAACTCTGTCTGACGCACCCCATCTTAGCACAAAGACTGGAGATAAACGGCTCCATCTAGCCTACTGCTCTATAAGTGACAATAACACCAACATTTTCCTATTAACATGTTTTGATGTGTATAGTTACAATAGTAAATAGTGTATAGTAAAAGTTGTGATGTTCTAACCTAGAATGATGTGGCTAGGACGTGTTCCTTTAATCTCTATCTTCCCTACAATTTGGCTAACTCATCCTCACTCTCATCACATGGGAGATCTAACTCTGCACTCTTCCTATAGCCTTTTCCGGGAAAAAAAATGCTCTATTCATTTTCTCAAAAGAAGATATAATTGTTTTACTTATTCATAAACCCAACTATACAACAATAAACACTTAAAATAAATAAATAATTGCGATAATATTGTTGATGCTGCTATGTTCAAAAAATAATCCCAATGTGGAAATACATTACTGCAACTCCACTGGGGCACAGATTTGGCATATGGCAACATTGCTATTTTCTCAATTTACAGTAAAATTATGTTAAAGTTGATTTATGAATAAATAAAAAAACAGCATTTTTGATTTAAAAATTGGCTACCTTAAGGCCTGCCCTTTTAATTCCCACAGTGTAATTTATTGTTTTTAGTCTGAATAGCAAGGAAATTAGCAAGTAATAAATAACTGTTGCCATATGGCAACTCTGTACCATTGAGGGTTAAGGGTTTCAAGCTGAATCATTTAAAGAAAACTGCTGGAAAAAAGGATGAACACACATTGTTGTCTGTAAGAACACTGGCAAGAGTAAATGGTTCATCTTTATGTGCAAAAACTGCAACCTCAATACGAAAGGTCTCAGCTGGAGGGGCGGGGTTTACGTATGGCAGATCCTGGCTTTCAGACAAAAGAAGGGAAATAAACAGATCATGAGCTGTTCATTAGTTCTGTTGATTGAGTTGGCCCTTGGCAGAAATTTAAGCTTTGAAAAGCAAATTTAAACAGCCTAACGCCTTGTCCTAACCAGACGCGACGCAATAAGATTTTCATCGGCAAGCAATTTGTCTGCCCAAACCAGACTCGACCCAACAAAATCAATCAAAAAAAAAAAATAAATAAAAAAAAAAAAAATCATATATATATATATATATATATATATATATATATATATATATATATATATATATATATATATATATATATATATATATATATATATATATAGTTTATTAGAGGATATCCCCTTGAGACGAAACATTTCGTTATATATATAATTCTTTATCATAGAATACACGTTTGTTCACCTTGAGTTGACAGCTTGAACACTGTTGTTTCCTTTATTTTCAAGATCTGAGGTGGGTTGCTTTCAGCTTATAAAGGTCACGAGAAAATGATATTCAAACTCACATTAAATTCTTTCACATTAAATAAAGCACATAATCAGCACCTGAGATTATCACTGTGACACGTTGTGTTTATTCAGCCATAAAGCTGCAGTAATAGAAACTGTTTGTAAAATAGAATCACAAATCGCCATTGTGGCTGATTGGAAGGCTATACAAACATAGAAAAGATTTGACATTTCCTCACATTGGTTAGGACAGGCTTATGGCTGTTTTAGAATAAGCATTGATTTCATATCGTTGTTACGTCTGCATTATGATTGCATTCTTTCAGTATGGTAGGTATGTATGTTGTGTATATCAGACTCTATGTCACGAGGTCCAGGAGTTGAGTAACTCTTTGAGAACTATTTCGAATATGAGAACGCTGCCTTTGGCAAACTCACCCGATGACATGAGGGTGCTCAGTGGTGAGGAGAGCAAGCGGTGGCTTGTCCCTCTCGATGAGCCAAACGGTGTAACGTCCACTCTGCCTGGGGTGCAAAAACACTGTGACATCCAGACCACAGGGCCGATGGGTGGCACGTAGCCAAGGGCTCAGAACCCATGGTCCCGTCAGAGCTGAGCCATTCACTGCGAGAAACCGCCCTGGGCAAACAAACAAAGAGAAAGATATAATTATATCTGAGAGCAAGACACTTCCAAACCTTTGTTTGAAGTTTCATAGTGTACAAAAGTTCAAAGTGACACTTTTGTTTTTCTTTTATAGCTTTTGAAAGTGACCTCAATGGCAGAAAAAGTGTTTTTCAAAACAACATGAACACAGGAAGTACATTGTATACGCATGCATATTACTAGGATATTGGCTGTTTAGTAGTACTTATAAAGCACATATTAATGCCTTATTCTGAATCCTACCCAAAACCTACATTTAAATGCTACAAAAACAGCATTACTATCTATTAATAAGAAGTAACTAGGAGTTTACTGAGGCATAAAAGTTTAGTTCTGTTAATTTGGTCTTGGAAAAATCCATTGCAAAATGTTTGAGTTCATATTAAGAAATCAAATTTTAGACTTTAGTACTTCATACATACATACACGCATAGGTACACGCATACTTACACACATACATGCAAGCATACATACATACATACATACATACGTATGTACATACAGTCTTGTTCAAAATAATAGCAGTACAATGTGACTAACCAGAATAATCAAGGTTTTTAGTATATTTTTTATTGCTACGTGGCAAACAAGTTACCAGTAGGTTCAGTAGATTCTCAGAAAACAAATGAGACCCAGCATTCATGATATGCACGCTCTTAAGGCTGTGCAATTGGGCAATTAGTTGAATTAGTTGAAATGGGTGTGTTCAAAAAAATAGCAGTGTGGCATTCAATCACTGAGGTCATCAATTTTGTGAAGAAACAGGTGTGAATCAGGTGGCCCCTATTTAAGGATGAAGCCAACACTTGTTGAACATGCATTTGAAAGCTGAGGAAAATGGGTCGTTCAAGACATTGTTCAGAAGAACAGCGTACTTTGATTAAAAAGTTGATTAGAGAGGGGAAAACCTATAAAGAGGTGCAAAAAATGATAGGCTGTTCAGCTAAAATGATCTCCAATGCCTTAAAATGGAGAGCAAAACCAGAGAGAGACGTGGAAGAAAACGGAAGACAACCATCAAAATGGATAGAAGAATAACCAGAATGGCAAAGGCTCAGCCAATGATCACCTCCAGGATGATCAAAGACAGTCTGGAGTTACCTGTAAGTACTGTGACAGTTAGAAGACGTCTGTGTGAAGCTAATCTATTTTCAAGAATCCCCCGCAAAGTCCCTCTGTTAAAAAAAAGGCATGTGCAGAAGAGGTTACAATTTGCCAAAGAACTCATCAACTGGCCTAAAGAGAAATGGAGGAACATTTTGTGGACTGATGAGAGTAAAATTGTTCTTTTTGGGTCCAAGGGCCACAGGCAGTTTGTGAGACGACCCCCAAACTCTGAATTCAAGCCACAGTACACAGTGAAGACAGTGAAGCATGGAGGTGCAAGCATCATGATATGGGCATGTTTCTCCTACTATGGTGTTGGGCCTATTTATCGCATACCAGGGATCATGGATCAGTTTGCATATGTTAAAATACTTGAAGAGGTCATGTTGCCCTATGCTGAAGAGGACATGCCCTTGAAATGGTTGTTTCAACAAGACAATGACCCAAAACACACTAGTAAACGGGCAAAGTCTTGGTTCCAAACCAACAAAATTAATGTTATGGAGTGGCCAGCCCAATCTCCAGACCTTAATCCAATTGAGAACTTGTGGGGTGATATCAAAAATGCTGTTTCTGAAGCAAAACCAAGAAATGTGAATGAATTGTGGAATGTTGTTAAAGAATCATGGAGTGGAATAACAGCTGAGAGGTGCCACAAGTTGGTTGACTCCATGCCACACAGATGTCGAGCAGTTTTAAAAAACTGTGGTCATACAACTAAATATTAGTTTAGTGATTCACAGGATTGCTAAATCCCAGAAAAAAAAATGTTTGTACAAAATAGTTTTGAGTTTGTACAGTCAAAGGTAGACACTGCTATTTTTTTGAACACACCCCTTTCAACTAATTGCCCAATTGCACAGCCTTAAGAGCGTGCATATCATGCATGCTGGGTCTTGTTTGTTTTCTGAGAATCTACTGAACCTACTGGTAACTTGTTTGCCAAGTAGCAATAAAAAAATATACTAAAAACCTTGATTATTCTGGTTAGTCACATTGTACTGCTATTATTTTGAACAAGACTGTACATGCATACATACATACATACATACATACAAGCATACATACATACATACATGCATACATGCATACACACATACATACACACATACACATATATATGCATACATACATACATACATACATACACACATACATACATGCATACATACACACATACACACATACACACATACATACATACATACATACATACATACATGCATGCATACATACACACATACACACATACATACATACATACATACATACATACATACATACATACATACATACATACATACATACATACATACATACATACATACATGCATGCATACATACACACATACACACACATACATGCATACATACATACATACATACATACATACATACATACATACATACATGCATGCATACATACACACATACACACACACATACATGCATACATACATACATACAGCAGATATAAAGGGTAAAAGGCACTTGATTGATATTCAAAAAAGTAAAATAATGTTGTAGATTAATAATAATGATACTGATAATAAACAGCTGGCTGACTTTTCCATTTGTTGACATGGCATGGTTAGATTCAGATTGTAAGTATCATATATTTAGTTTGGTGTCCACCTTAGAGATCATCACAATATTTATGATGAAAATTTGATAAAATGATTAGAAAATTATTAATATATGAATATCTCGTTCAATGCTTTTTTATATTAACATAGTGTAAAGACAGTGTATAAGTAATGACCAAATAAACAGAAAATAGTACAAACTTTGCAAAAAATATTGTTTGTGACAACTTAGATTATTATTAATATTATTATTATTATTATTATTATTATTATTTTGTATATAATATGTACCGGTATTTGTATCAATACTGTGTTCCTTTTGACCAATGTGTCTCCTCGTACATTAATACGATTTTGTAAAAAAAATAAAACAATTTGATGATTTATTTTCACACAGGGTATGAAACATATGAGATGTGGGAAATGTCAGAATAAGGCTCCATTAGCTCTCCATTAATCTCAGAAGAAATAGTTGAGATATTAAAAAAAATCTAGTTTTTGATTTATCTTCCAGTGACACTACCAAAGCACATTTTAGAGCAATCAGCGTTCATCTTGGTAACACCTCCAGACAGCTCATTTCTGAGCAACTACTTACAGTCTTCTTGAATGCAGAACGACCAAAACTGTCATGCTTGAGCTGCAGCGCTAAATTTGACTGGAAGGGTTAAACTGACGGCTATTTTCATCAGCTACGATTCGTTACATATGGCATTCGGTTATGGCTTTAAATCAGACATGGAGATAAAGCAGTGTGGTACGATTACATTTATTTGATTGAATTATAACATTTATTCATGCAACTTTTGATAAATAGCCAATGAAATCTGACAAAACGGATGCATTTCTTCAGCTCAAGTCAAGTTTTTCAGGTTGATCTATCAAGGATTTGGCAATAATGTCACTAGCTTTCTTAAAAACTGAAATAGCAAGACTTCCTTTACTACAATATGCAATTTCTCCCATACATTTTTTAATAAGTGGCCTGTTTCCTTTTCATAACATCTCTGTATGCTTCTCAGAGAGTCGGCGGGAATCTGGATCGCATGAGTATGTGTTAAAGTGAAATTCGTAGATCCGTGGCCCAGGCAGCAGACACCGAGCCCATGTAGAGCCAAAATAGATGAGTGAGGGGAGGAAAATGACAACACACCAGAGGAAAACGAAATAAATAATGAAAGAGAGGAGAAAAATCAAAGCTCTGTCTGTGGGCTTTGATTTAGAGTCCTCCCTCTCAACAGCCTCATTCAGCTCTCTCAATCAGGAAATTTTCCACAGGGCCAGAGCACAGAGAAAGGGGGGGGGGGGGGGGGGGGGAGACAAAAGAGACCTTCTTTTGATAGAAAAGGAATGAAAACAGCATCAGTGAAAAAAATGAAGGGAAAATGTCCCGGAATGTAGTGTTTTCATTATTCACAGAGTTATCTGAATCCAGCAATGAGTTGTTTTAGCATCATCTTTTTGGGGTTTGGTTTGTTTTGTTTTAGACAAATCGAGAGGAATATCATCATTTACTTGATGATTGCTCTATTTAAAATGCAATACATTCGATATGTCTCCCTTGGTGCATCGTAAATTATGATAAAAATTATAATATTTTTTGGTTAACTCTCCCTTTAAATTTTATTGAACATATGTATAAAACGGTTACATAAAAACTTTCTTTTTCCTAAATCTGATTGAAATTTAACAAAAAATAATATAATAATCTTTTAATGCTTGGAGGAATTAAAGATGAGGGCTGAATGGCTTTCACAATCCCTAGATTGTTGAAGGTCTTTAGACAGATCTTAAAGCACGCTGTGCACAGAGGTAAGGGATAATAGGCCGCATGTTTCTGTAACTGACTACTGGGTACTTAAGGTTTTGATTTTTGTTAAAAAGTTTATTATTAAACTGACTCATTTTAACTGTGCCTTAAAATTCAATGAAACGTGTCAAGTTTAAATATGGTCGCAGCAGGGGTTGTGCTAACTTCTCTTCACCGAGCATGAACCAACTGAGCGTGTAATTTGACTATACGGCTTCCTCGACTTTCGAATACCACTTTATCCTCTTGCTGAAAGCGTTAGAAAACCAAGCACTTGCTCTCAGTGACTCACTACTGATTTCCCATGTCTTACTTGTAGTTTTTTTTAGCGTTGTGTGGTCTGAATAAGTGTATGGATCACATTATGGCCCTCTGGTGTGTATTTTGGCCAGAAGCTGTGATAAACCCGAGCAGCCATTTTCTTAAAGTACAAACCTTAATTGCTAAAACATATTACACACTGCATATTTAAAATAATCAAACTCAAATAATCCAGACAAAATAAAAGCACATGAAACATAGCCAAAATCATGAAAAATACATTTGCCCAAGTATACATGCTGTATGTACCGTTTTCTGTCAAACACTTGAAGATTTTGAGCCAGATTTGCACCCCTAAGTGATCGGGGGTGGTGGGGGTGGGTAGTTTGAGGGGTGTGACCCAATCCGAGGCTTGACGTAACCGACTTTTTGTCCAAAAAAAATCCTCAATTGTGTGGTGTCATTACGATTATTTTTCTGCTCCCGATCACTTGGGAGTCCACACAATCCCAAATCATAAATATCACACACGTTTGATAAATCCGACTCTTGGTCGGGACTGCCCCTGACGTGATACCTGCGGTAGCCAATGAGAGCGAGCGAGCTTCACCAACCGGATGCTTCTTTTTACTGTCCAAAACAAGCGATTCATGTTTAAAAAAAAATCATATTTCTAAATCAATGTATATACTGCATTGTTTTAAGATTACAACAAATGACGTTCTATTCGGAGCGGTTCACATTCTTGGACTGGGAATTATGCGTTTCTATGGCAACACCATCAACTTCTAAATTAATCTGCAGTGGTACAAGTAGGAACTTTTTAGAACATTACCATCTTACAAGCTGTAATTACAAGCTCCACAATAGGACACAAACGCTTTCTACAAGATGAAAGATCATAATCACGGTAATTACAAAATGGTGTGAAAGCACCTATATACATTGAGAAAACAAGTGTATCGTTACACCTACATTATTTTTATTGATATGCTTTTTTTTTTGGCATAAAGTTAGCGTTATTACGAACAATAAAATGGCAAGATATGCAGCTGTGCGTTTCCCATTAGGGATGGAAAATAATGACAAACAAAATCCATTATAAGGCTTTGTCTTCATACATTACACTTGCAATCATCTTGAGAAACTATTGAAAAAATATTCAATAAAACAATAAGCCCATTTCCAAAAGGTTTTCTGGTGCATTCTGGGAATTTCTCAGATTTAGATGTTTCAGTTCTGTGGAGCGAGGGACTACAGAAGTCGGAAGCGGATTGAAGACACACTATAAGCCTAAACAGTTTATAGTGTAAAAGCTTTTGGGGATTCTTTAATTTTTCTATTATAGTGTGACTCTTAATATATTACTTGCCAAGAAACTGGCAAAACGTGATATATAATGCATAATAACTGATAATGAAATGCTTATATGAAAAATTTTGTGGTCATTAGCTAAATATACATGGATGCTCAATGAAGTCTTTATTTCCACAGGGATTTTCTTTGGGACTTGATGGCTTGGCTCGCACACCCGCAGCGGTGAATCAGTCTCAGTTCGGTGCACACATCTGGAGTATGGAGGGCATGCGATGCAGTTGAATGCTTTTCGATTTTTTTTTTTTTAAACGCACACTCATGGCTGCCTTGCAAATCAAAATAACTTCAGTAAAATACAGCAGTGAAGTGACTTGTAGCTATGATTGATTAGGTGAAGACAAACACCAATTTAACTCGCTTATTGGCAAACAGTACATATACATGTATTAATGTATATTGTTACATCTATAAATTCATATTACAAATGTTCAGCAAAGTGCAGGTTGAGAACAATCCTGATATACTGCAGATCATGGTCACTCTCAGAAAAAAAGGTACAGCGCTGTCACTGGGGTGGAGGGCCATTTTTGTACCTTACTCACCACTAAATGATTCATATTAGTACCTAAAAATGTACATATCAGTATTTTAAGAGTGTGAAGTAGTACCTTAAAGGTACATCGCTTTTTATTATTAATTAATTCCAAAGCTATCAAATTAATTTCTTCTTTGTAAACTCAAGAACAAAAATCCATTTAAATTGCACATAAAACATGACAAGACTGAGACTTCTACAATTTACAGATGCTTTGTACTACTTACATAATTTGTGCTTTTGGGAAACGTACCATAGAGATACTAAGTACAACTTCCATGTAACAAATGTTCTACTTAGTGATTTGGGAAACCCTGCTCACATCGTTTAACCAGTAACTCGTTTAAACCCACAAAAGTGGTACAAACACAGAGCTCGTAGTGCTCCACATTTACTTTTCACTAACCTCTGGGAGGTTAACCAAATTAAGTGCAGGAAGTGAGAAACACACAAAATTTGAAGAAAGGGATGAAGCGAAAGACTGTCAGTGAAGTAAAGCCACTGTAAAAACAGCACGGTCAAAGCCCACGGCCCCGTCCCATTTGCATGATTCAAAATACGCTCGAGACGATCCGCCACCCAGCACATTTTTCTGCAACCCACACACACTTTCAGCTACTCTGGGTTAACATAAAACAGCTCTAAAACTGAGGAGTACAGCCCGTTAATGTATCTGAGAAAAATAAATAAAACATTTTACAGTAAAAAGGTAAACATTTCTGTATATAACACGGAAAAGGAATGCAAAGTGTTTGCAAAAGCTGTCCACTTTGAGCTGAGCACTTTAAAGTTCAAATGATGATGATTATAGAATCGGGTCTGCAACTATACTTTTCAACATACCTGAACGCATCTTAGTGACAACTTCATATTTATCACAGGTTAGAGACTAAATGGTTTACCGCTATTGCTCTTGACAACATCACAGACAGAACGAGCTTCTTAAGTGTTGGCTTCACAGCAGGAGAATAACATGTTTCAAAACTCCAGCATCAGAAAAGATTTACTCCAACTTTCTTTAAGAAAATCTGGGAGAACAGCAGGTGAAGCAGTAAACAATTTGAATGTCCCTACCTTTTTACAAAAGACATCATGTTTTTCTCTTTATGTTTTACTTTTCAAAACTTTCAAAGCCCTAAACTACTGACATTTGCTTTTTGTATTATTATTTTTTTGGCAGGATACAGTATATTATTAAGCCACATGTCATTTTTCACAACTAGAGGTCGCTTATTTAAAACAAAGGCACAGCTTGATGACGCCTGGATTTTGTGGCGCTTTTATTCTGCACCATACGAGCACTTCCACTTCTTCAGCTCATGCGTATGCAGGCAAACACAGTGCTGTTTTATCATATTAGATACATTTGAGTGTGTTGAAAGTTATGTTATAATACTACGCTGTGTGTTAGCACGACAGCTGCTATGAGACACTTGTTCCTCGAGCTAGATCAGTATTAGTCATGGTAAAACATAGTACTCATGGTAAATCAAGAAAAAAGATTTAACCAATAAGACTAACTGTGTTGAGCTATATAACAATCATCAGTTTTCTGTCTATAAATGTATCCAAACAGTTGCACACCTGTCTTATAAAACACATAATATATTATGGCGTCTTCGGTGTCTCCATGGTTTCTACAAAATAAAATAACACTGGTATTATGTCAATGACATGTGACGGTGTCCAGGTAAAAAAACCTTATTTCTCTGGACTTAATTTAAGTACACAAGTCAACAAAATATATAACATTGTTATAGTGTTTTTTGGATATTTGAGTCGAAAAATCTTACATATTGTGCCTAAACGGTGTCAAAATGATGCAATTTTAATTAATTCATTAATTTATTCATGTATGAGAACCTGGAAATGTCAGGTAGTTTTAGAACTGGAACAATCATGAAAATTGCAATAGTTTTCAAATGGTGTATTTATTCATCTGAATCATTCATCTTCATTTTCAAAGGCATTCTTCACTTTCTCTGGAGCCTTGCAAACAAATCTGTCTTCTTGAAAAATGTAAAATAATACTTGCGACTTATGTAGCTGGAAATGTATGTATCTTTTGGAAGGCTGCAAACAGAGAAAGACTATTTATTTCCCCATATGTGTAGTTACATGCAGCATCTACCAGCAGTGGATCGCTACCCATGCTAACCACCCAAGACTTTGAACTAAACTGCCTGGGGAAAAACAATAGACATCACTTTTACAAAAAAACAAAAAAAAACAAAACAAAAGACAGGTAGTGGTCAGTAATTGACAGGACTCAAGACTGCAGTCAGCAAAAATAAACATGATGTAGCAAAAAAAAAAAAAAAAAAAAAAAAAGCTAGATCAAGTGACGTGGGTTTCTAAAGATCTCATCATCCAAGCAGTAAATGAACATGACTGGTGAAAGGCAACACATCTGCCGTCGCTCATTAGGCTAATAAGACAACACAGTGCTTTCTCTGCAACACGAGCACCTGTTTGTTTGAGTCATTCTTTCTTTTCTTTGTTTTCACGTCCTCAACTGACACCGGGAACTTTGATCTGCACTCAGCTC
Source organism: Pseudorasbora parva (assembly GCF_024679245.1). Lineage (NCBI taxonomy): Eukaryota > Metazoa > Chordata > Actinopteri > Cypriniformes > Gobionidae > Pseudorasbora > Pseudorasbora parva. Next base: position 6,806,645 of record NC_090181.1, read on the forward strand.
AGTGATACCACAAAAAAGGCCACACTGAGAAGAACAAAGTACAGCATAGATGTTACACTGCCCAGCTCCAGAAATGCTTTTTGTTATGTCAAGACTACATACTCTCATGTATTGTCTCTTACAGATCCACAAGTTGGACCCACTATATATATATATATATATATATATATATATATATATATATATATATATATATATATATATATATATATATATATATATATATATATATATATATATATATATATATATATATATATATATATATATATATATATATATATATATATTAGGAACACCATACTCATACTGTGTTTGACCCCCTTTCGCCTTCAGAAATGCTTTAATTCTACATGGCATTGATTCAAGGTGCTGAAAGCATTCTTTAGAAATGTTAACCCATATTGATAGGATAGCATCTTGCAGATGATGGAGTTTTGTGGGAAGCACATCCAGGGCACAAAGTTCCACCACATCCCAAAGATGCTCTATTGGGTTGAGATCTGGTGACTGTGGGGGCCATTTTAGTACAGTGAACTCATTGTCATGTTCAAGAAACCAATTTAAAATGATTTGAGATTTGTGACATGGTGCATTATCCTGCTGGAAGTAGCCATCAGAGGATGGGTACATGGTGGTCATAAAGCGATGGACATGGTCAGAAACAATGCTCAGGTAGGCTGTGGCATTTAAACGATGGCCAATTGGCACTAAGCGGCCTAAAGTATGCCAAGAAAACATTCCCCACACCATCTGACAACTTCATATTCTACCATTTGAATGTCTCAACAGAAATCGAGACTCATCAGACCAGACATTTTTCCAGTCTTCAACTACCCCATTTTGGTGAGCTTGTGCAAATTGTAGCCTCTTTTTCCTATTTGTAGTGGAGATGAGTGGTACCTGGTGGGGTCTTCTGCTGTTGTAGCCCATCCGCCTCAAGGTTGTGCGTGTTGTAGCTTCACAAATGCTTTGCTGCATACCTCGGTTGTAACGAGTGGTTATTTCAGTCAAAGTTGCTCTTTTATCAGCTTGAATCAGTCGGCCCATTCTCCTCTGACCTCTAGCATCAACAAGGCTTTTTCGCCCACAGGACTGCCGCATACTGGATGTTTTTCCCTTTTCACACCATTCTTTGTAAACCCTAGAAATGGTTGTGCGTGAAAATCCCAGTAACTGAGCAGACTGTGAAATACTCAGACCGGCCTGTCTGGCACCAACAACCATGCCACGCTCAAAATTGCTTAAACTTTTCTTTATAGTTTTCTATAGAGTGTAGTGTATTTTTTTTTAAATAAATAATGTTTTGTTTATAACTTGTTACATAGTGTATAGCAACTGTTTATTTCTTTTTCTTCTGGTTTGTGTCTATAATAAGGGTAATTCAATACTTCAAGAAAACTTGGCGGCAGTAAAAAAATTGTTTTTTTTAATTGTAATCGGTGCTACATGAATAGAGACAACAGAGAAAAGGGGTTGTTGTCTTCCATTTCACCAAATATGTCAACCCGTTCTCACTCCCAAGGCGTCAAAATCCGAAGCATGGTCAAGTGCCTTCCGCGTCACAATAAAGACGCTAAAGGTGCCCCTGGGCGTCATTTTGCGACGCGCTGGGTGCTCCATTCATTACAATGATAAACCTTTGGCGGCATAAACAGACGCATTTAATTATTTGCGTTTATAAAAGCAGACATGATTTTATTGATATTTAAAGGCTACTTTTATATTTTGGAGCAACTAACCCAACTCCTACCCTAAACCTACCCATATCTAAACAATATAAAACACATAACAGGCAAATAAATGTACAGTCACAAGTATTTATTGCAAAAACTGACCAAAGCAGTATAAAAGTATTAACTCATGTTGCATTTCAAGTCTTCTGAAGTCATACGATATCTTCATGTGAAGAACAGAGTCGATCTTGATGTTTTAATCGCTGAAATGATGATCCCGCTGCCCCGTGAACGAACTCATTCATATCTCATTCAAATAATTCAAAAGACTCCTGAGCATGACGCAATCGGTCACAAGACACACGAGAGCCAATGACATTTTACAATCAATGCTGACGTAATGACGCAATTGGTCATAGGACATACGAGAGCCAATGCAATTTCACTATGAAATCTCACGTAACGGGCGCCAATATTTGAAATTTGATTGTGTTTGTTGATGATCTTCTGCGCGGATGGAGATGCTGATCGCTTTTGGGGATTTTCTTCATACAAATCAATCGTTTGGCCTCGGAAAACTTGGATTATTTAACTTTTTTGAATAACTCGTGGATGCAGTCGTATGTTATATCCTGTGTTTTATATCATGTTCACACAAATGGGTAGGTTTAGGGATGGGATGGGGTTGGGTTACATGTTAAGCATGTCTAAACAGCGTAAATAAAAAAAATGTAAATAAAATTATGCTTGCTGATTAAATTGAAAAACACACTCCAACATGTCATAATGGCAAAATTATAAACTAATACAATTTCACCATGACGATAACATTACTAATACCCAGTGCGTCTGTGTATGACGCCAAAGGTTTCTCACTGAAATGAATGGAGCACCCAGCGCGTCGAAACATGACGCCTTGGGGCACCTTTATCCACTTTATTGTGACGCGGAAGGCACTTGACCATGCTTCGGTTTTTGACGCCTTGGGAGTGAGAAGGGGTTGAATATGTAGGACCACTTCAACACCCATAATTCACTGGGCATGTTGCCGTCCAAGGCCACTCCCACCAGTCTGCTCCTATTGGACAGGCTTGATCAGAGTCAAATACTGCTTAGCTTTAATAGGAAATAGTCCTTAGTAAACCTTTAGTCATAATGAGTTTGATTTGTATTGTTACCGGGTGCAATAATTCAAAGAGTGAACGTTTAGCAGGTGTGAGGAACTTTGTGTTTCCAGTGAAGGATCCAGCTCATTGTGGGCAGTGACTAAAAGCTGCAAAGAATCATAAATATGAAGAGAACGGTGCAATAAAAATCTGGTAAACCTCTGTGTTTGTAGTCAACATTTCAAACTGATGACCATAAACACAGTGTTTTAGGACAAATGGAGGGGGGAAATAAAAGGAACTGCTGTTCCTTCAGTTCTGCCCGTCCCTCCCGAGGCAAGAAAGCTGTTGCCATAGAGTTCCATTTTTACATTTACATTTATGCATTTAGCAGAAGCTTTTATCCCAAGCATTTTTTTTAACCGTAATTTTGTTTAAAGAGTAAAAGTATGATACAATTTTCAGTGATCGATCTACTCAATAACTGTTCTGTTAATACCCATCAGACTGTTTATGGGTGGGGATACAATAATGTGGAAGTACAGTGGAAGTAGTTTTCACGAAAGTCCTGGAGCTGTCAAAAGTCCTTTTGCACTTTTACAAATAAAAGAGATTTTTTTCAGTCCAGGTACCACATAAAAAGAGTAAACATTGTTCATTTACATACATTGTAACAATACAAAAAGTGTACATTTGACGATTTTCAACCTGTTAAGTTCCATATAAAATATTAGAGTCCTCCTATAGTCAATAGTTTTATCCCTTAAAACTCATGTTTGATCCCCAAAATGACATATTTAAACATTCATCCAATTGTTTATCTTCAAGATTTAAAATACTTGACAATAACGGTAACACTTTAGTATGGGGAACACATTCACTATTAACTACGACTTTTGCCTCAATGAACTCCTAATTTACTGCTTATTAATAGTTAGTAAGGTAGTTTTTGTAGTATTTAAGTTTAGGTATTGGGTAGGATTAAGGGATGTAGAATAAGGTCATACAGAATAAGGCATTAATATGTGCTTTATAAGTTTAATAAACAGCCAGTATCCTAGTAATATGCATGCTAATAAGCAACTAGTTAATAGTTAATAACTGAACCTTAAAATAAAGTGTTACCACTATAACTCTACATCCTTGCTTCATTTAGTATACGTGGATACATGAATATGTAAATGATCCCCACCTCCACTCACTCACACCATCTCAGAGTTCCACTCAGTTAACTTTTAATCAATTTACTGTAGTAAATGCTGTACAAAGGAATCACTCTTTAAAATGCCGGACACATAAGAGTAATTAATACGATTAGTCGTTTGCTTGACTGTTATCAAACTGCTAATAATATATTTTTACACAAACCATGTTCCCGTTTGCCATCTCAGTCTCAGTCTATGATTGAACATCATAGGACATTAGTTGAAAAGGCATATCACCTTAACCGTACAATACATAATTCATATGTATATGTATTATTCATATATTCATGATATTCATCAATTCATATATTGCTAAATATACCCGATTTTTCAAATCAACAGAAAATGGAATAACCTGGCTTCTCTTGAGACTGCCCTGCTTTGCAGCATAAGAAACACCAGCCATTTCAATCCGCTTTTTTGAGACCGTCTTCAGTTTACTGCAATTTTCAGGAGAAAATACTCAGCAATGGTGTTGACTTTGCACATGGTTTGGCTTAAAGCATATTAAAAACACAACATATACATAAACAACATTAAAAACTTGACTTTCACCAAAGGGGACTTTAAAAATATATAGAGACACATAAAAAAGTACCTTTAATTTATAAAGCATTTCTTTCACGAGATTAGATATTATTTAATTAATATCACGCATAATATTTTATTAATATAAGAAGGCCAAAAGTGTATAAGAAGACCAAACGTGATTTGTGCAAAGTGTTTCCGTATGAGGGTGAAAATATTTTTGCTTTTGTTGCTTTTGTTGTTCAGATCTCTAGAATGCCATCAAAGACATATTCATTTCTAAAAATCAAAAGACAGCTATTGTTGAGGGATATCGCTGCTTGATGCATTTTAGTCTTTACTACATCAAAGACAAGGTCTCAAATTCATTTAGCTGTATTAATACATTCTGTCATTAGATGATTGTGGAAAAACAAAGGAGAAAAAAAAAGAAGCCAATCTGTTACCATTGTTTACATCAGACATAAATACAATTATTCCGTGGGGAATTTTTAATATTGCAATCGTTTCATGTCCACAGCAACGTTGTGACTGCATCACAATAATCCATTTGAATATTTGAAGCCCATATGAACGCACATCACATCCCACTAGGAAATGATTGACGGCGACCAGAACTGTTTTCAGTGATGTGATGTTTCACAGCAGGACTACCCAGAATCCACAGCAACCACAGCTGATCAATGAAACAGCTTTTATTTATTTATTTTATGATCACAGTCTCCCTGCACTTTTTTGTCTCCCTCAAAACAAACACACACATTAGCACAAATAAACAAGCATCTGGCAAGTGAATATAGTGAAGTAATATCGTGAGCTTCAAAGATTCATCACCACAGAAATGCAGTCCTCTGAAATCAATTCAAATTACATTTGAAACCAGAACACATGCAGGTTCAACACAATTAAAGCCTTAATAGTTAATTGCCTTCAAGCTATTATGCTTTTCTAGTTTCTAAGTGTGTGTTACACCTGTCAGCTGGAGTGCCTATGTTAGTCAGCAGAGGGCACTCCTCCCGTTTTCTTCACCGGTTTATGAACTGCATTTCCCATAACCCATTGCATGAACTCATCATGTCTTGATTCCTGCCACCTGTGTTTGATTATCTCGTTTATGTTTTACTTGGCACTGTGTGTTCTGTCTGACTTGGCAAAGTCTTGTTAGTGTTATGCCCAGTACACATCGTATGATTTTGGGCAGACCCAGATGAAAGATGGGCAATTGTGCCGATTTCTGTAGCTGTGGCTCCTAAACGGAGGTCCTACGTCACACAGTGAGAGAGGTTCGAAGACGGACATTATTTCAGTCTTGCGACCAAAGAAAGTCTGCTATAGTTTTCTGACAGTTCTAGAAATTTAGCATGCTCATCTCACAATGTGTTTGCTGCTACGACCTACTTGCGTTGTAGCCTACAATTTAACAGGTGTCATTATCATACTGTCTATATACATTTACCTAAGTTTATTAGACCCATGTCACAGCGATCTGTAATGATCCTATAGGATTGCTAAAATGCCACAGTCTGTAGCAGGCATTACACTGACTTTCGGGAGGTTTTCTCTGGTTTCCTCATGATCTTGTTCTCACTGGATTACATACATATTTGTCTGTGCATTGGACATTTTGGTAACACTATTTTGAGGGTCTCTTTGGAACATTCCAGGGTTTCTGCAGGTTTTATGAAGTCATTTTATTTTTTTACTTTTTAAGACCAGTTAAAACATTTAAGAAATAAACAGTGAGCACACTAAAAATGTAAATATGTTCTCTAAATGTAAATGTCTAGGGAGAAACAAAATTTCATTAGCAACACTTCAGAGTTTGAAAACACAACGTTCAACAGATATCCATTACTTTTGTTGTTTTAACTTAATATTTCATTTTACATTTGCATCTCAAGAAAATGTCCTAATTTATGGAGGTTTGTAAACAAAAATACAGAGGAAGATGTTCATTTTTTGCCATACATGCAAAATGTAATGTCCTAATTTTTTAAGGCCTTAATTTTGTATAAGGGGGCATTAAGACTTTTAAATACTCTAGTAATACCTGCAGAAACCCTGACATTTGTGTTGACTATATAAGTTACTTTGCAACTACATGTCAACTAACTCTTTTTAGTATTAGTATTAGTGGACAGCACGCTAACTATTTATTTTAAAGCTCCCCAAAAGACATTCTACTATAAGTAACTTTACAAGTACATGTCATCTTAACCCTAACCCTACCAGTCTACTAATACTCTACTAACACTTCAATGAGAGCTAGTAGACATGTAGATGCAACATACTTATAGTCAACAGAATGTGTTAAGGGACCATCAAAATAAATTGAAACAGACCTTTTATTACTACTTCTACCAGAAAGACTCGGGAGAATTAATGCTGTAACAATAAGCATTTATTTAGGAGCTCAGCAAGCAATCAAGTTTTTTGGCGTATGCCCCGTTCGTAATTCGCATTCCGAGGGTACTGCGCATCCTGTCCGAAGATGAAGGCAGGGGCGCAGCCCATCCCCGCGAAGTAAGGAAGGGGGTCAACTAGTGGTGGTGGGGTAGATGGAGGAAAAAATACAATTTCCCTATCTTTATTACAATGCACAAAAAAATGAAGTTTCTTTAGATATCTACGGTATTGCTGAAGGTTCTGCAACATCCATGGAACCTTTACATTGCAAAAAAGGTTCTTTAGAATTTCAAAACATTCTTCACACTTAGAAAAAAAGGTATTCTAATGCTGCACAAACAAAATTATTACATCTTTACTTTTAACTCTTTCCTCACCAGCATGTTTTTAAGGGCCAGCCAACGCATGCATGTTTTCATTTTCACAAACTTTACATGGCCCCAGAAAAGGAAAACAAAGAAGAAGAAGAAAAAGAAAAAACATTAAGTCCATCAAAAACCCCAAAGCTTCACAGTCCTGTAGCTCATCCTGGGTCGACATTTCATTCAGGAACATTAGGCAGTTTTGATTTATATGCTATTTAATATTGATGATTGCATTATTTTACATGTGCATAAGCTTCTATTGCTTGTTTCTAATTCTTTTTCGTCTGTGTTTTGATCAGGAGATTCTGTACTCTTTCAGAAGTTGTGTAGTACTGCCCCCGGATTTATAACACTGAAAACAAGTATTGCCTGAAAATGGCAGAGAAGCGTTGTGTCAAAAATGACATAAAATTGTGTCAATGGCAGGGAAAGAGTTAATAGTTGAACTGCCTTGTTAAAAAGTTATTTCATATAATTCATTCTGACAAAACTGTAATACTTTTGTATATCAAATCATTGAAAGGTCACAAAGAATGTCAGAATTGTAAAAGAGCCAAAAGGAAAAGGTCAAGAATACATACTGTTGAAGGACAAAAAAGGAAGTCTTTTAAGTTTCATTGAAGTCTTCTTTAAAAAAAAATATATATATAATAATAATAATATTGGCACACATCCTCCATTTGTCTGTGTAAAGCAGATGTGTAGGAAACAGGGATAGGACAGTCTTTTTAAACATGTGATCGCATCATCCGTAGTGAACACACATGGGAGTTCTAAAAGCAAATGTAAGTAAATGGCTGGCAGATTAAAGTGACTGCAGTACTTTGGGTTTTGGGGAAAGAGAAAGCTTAAGCCTACCTCCGTCATCCACTAATAATTGGCTAATAAAATGCCACCATGAAGTTCATCCATTACCTTTAGTTTCTATGGTTTCTTGTTCAAATTTGAAACGTAGAAAGAAGAAAAAAACTATTTTCAGAGTGACCCCCTCCCCCACTCTCCTTCCTTCTTAGATGAGAAATAAAATCAATAGGTAATATGCCTCCATGGTTAGATTTCTGTGACATTATACGATGATGGGGATTTTAGAGAGGGGCCAAAGTTCTGCTCCACATTGATCGGCAGTGAGAAATTGAGAATAAAGACCTTTCTTTAACTGAGTGACTGAGGATGAAAAATTTGCTTTAATAAAATATTGTGTTTAATGTTCCGCTCCTTTGCCCAGGCGTCTTTTGTCTTTTCGTTTGCTGGTCAGTGTGATTTATAGGGGTTCAATGAGAAACAAAGGCAAATTAACTGAGTCATGCAAGACAAAATGATCCAGGCTCCATTTGCAGAATAAAAAAAATGACTTCTTATAATCGTAGTGTGTAAAAAAAAAAAAAATATCAATGGGTTGAATAAATGAGCACGTGCTTATGCATGTTTTTGGCAGGATGTCAAAGACGAGTGTAAATGGTCACAGCGGGCATAATAAAGAACATGAAAGTACTGGTGACAGGTAGTGGTGACCTGAAACTGCTTTGATAAACAGACAGAAACAGACCTGATGGCAGGAAAATTATATAAACAAACCACTGGCTGACTTTGTAGAAGAAATGAAAAGGAATTAATTAGAACCCCTCCAGCACAAACACCTTTGGCCTCCGCCAGTTTTTCAGAAGTGACAGATCTGTAGCCAGCTGAAAGTCCTGTTGGGGCCATTTATCCAGCTACAGAACCACAGAGCTACAAAAGAAATATGACTGGAGAGCTGTACCTCTCCTGAGTGGTTTTATTACCTGATTAGGCTACATTAAAAGCATGTAATAACTCTATTTGTGTCAAAAAATACCCACCTTCTCTTTTCTGCTGTGCCTAATAGAGATTACTTCACAAATGCTCCATCCAGGGAGTTGAGGAGCGAATTAATACTTCTAAGATGTAATGCTGGAGCTTACAAAACCGTATGAACTAATAAATACACCAGTTTCAAGTCTAATTTGACACTAGCTAATGTTGTTTACAGCCACAATGATGTGGCTGTGGGTGAAAATTACAATACAAAAGTGATCGCAAAAGTGATTTATCATAAATGTTAATGCATGGATCATAAATAATCATGAAAATAATGACATATACATGGCATAGTGATACGTGGGAGGATGTTCCCTGATGAGATTATGCTTTTAGAAAGTTTGAGGTTGATATCTGCTATAAGAAATATATAGAGAGAGGCCAAATGAAAGAGTCAAGTATGGTAGGTTAATGAATCTATGGGTACGTACGTTCAGCCTGTCCGTTTTGGGATTGACAACCGCATTTACTTACAGGTGTAAGAAATTACAGTAGCATCTTGGAAAGGCCTACTTATCTGTATGTGCAACAGTAGTCAAGCCTATATTCCCTTACCACCCTCATGAAATGAACCATGTTTTTTCATAGTAAAAGTGTAGTAACCAGTTTTTTTGATTACCATGATTACCGTTGATTACCATTTATAAAATTACCAAACGTTTTTTAACAAAAATACCATGGTTAAACTATGGCTCAACTATGGATAATTTGTGGTTACCATGGTTTAACTACATAAGCCATTTTTTGTTTGTTTTTATTTGTAGAAAAAAAGAGTAAGGGCAAAAACCAGTGACATTGACCAAAGAATATCATAGATGGTGACGTCTATAAAACTATAGATATGCATGCGTAGATTCCACTCGACCGCTCTACACGTCGAGGCGTCCGTCATCTTGTAACAGGTTAATATGATGATGCTGTTTATCACTAGCACTAACAAATGAATGAATTTCATTGTGTAGCCTATGTCTCTAAAAACTTCTGCGCTATAAATTCCAGATGAAATGGTATAACCTTTCAGAGGTGAAAATGTGTTGGTTTGTGTTTTATGTATAACTCAATATGCGATATCATATGCACAATTTTCAACTTAATGATAAATTAAAAGCTGTGTGTCCACTAAAGTGCTTTTAGCCAGCTGTAAATGCTAGGCACAACAAGCTGTGGGCATCTGGGAGCGCTTCGGCAGCTCAGCTGCATCAGTTGAGACGCTTTGGTGTCTCTGATACAAAATATACACAGAAGTGCTACTATCTCACATTACAGAAAGTGTGTGTCTCTATCGTTTCTGTATAAAATGTTGATACAATGTAAAATATTTGCTCTGGCTCATTTTAAATAGTTTTCCTCTGTTATTATGTGTCATGAACACCAGTGAGAGTGCTCGTGTAGTCCAACAGAGTAGCACTCCATCTCAGACTATTGCCATATCACCAAACTACATTACCCACAATGCTCACTGCCCATACACATCATTCCTGATTACATCCACCTGTCACATTAGCCATGTAAGCTCAACCTATTCAAGGGGTGGATGCATGCGATTTGGCTTTTTTAACTTTAGTTAGTGTGTAATGTTGCTGCTTGAACATAAATAGTATCTGTAAAGTTACAGCACTGAAAGTTCAATGCGAACGGAGATATTGTCTTTTAAAGTTATGGCACTTTATTGCCTACAAAAACGGCCGATTTGGACTACGATGAGCTTCTTCCTGGGTTGGTGACATCATAAACCCTTGCTAGTCACCGCAGATGTGACTTCTGCCCGTTGAGGCTGTGGCGTTTCCGGCAACCTGTGCTCGGCACTTCAGCCAATAAAAATACAGGAAACTACATTTGGCCATTTAACCAATCTAAGACCATTGCGTTTTTCAGAGGGATGGGCTTCATTGAAGCAGGAAGCAAATGAGCCATTCAAAGGACAGTGGAGACAGCGGTGTGGAATAAAGGTCAAATTTAAGAAAAATACAGCGTAAAAAAAAATAGTAGTATTAAGACATCTTATACTGCCCCCCATAAACACAACCAAGCCTAGAAAAGAAACAAAAAACAAATGGAACCACCTCTTTAAAGCTGCATTTGGACCACCAACACAATCTCGGAGCGCGTTGTTACATTATGCTTGTCATCTATTGAGACTGTATAAGCAGAATGTGGCGGTTGGTCGGTTTTGCATTTGTCCTTTTCCTCCTTCTCTGTGATTGAACGGCTGGGAACAAAGTGACCTGTATGAGCGCTGCGTTTTACCCAAATGTGAAAACTTTTCAGCTCTCAGCGACCAGTAAAAATAGCATTTCAAAACTTCAGCATGAAATAGACGCTCAGCGCCTCCTGGCATTAAAAAAACAAACAAAAAAAACATGTCACTCCTATTAAAATCAACTGGAAAAATAGGAGTCCAATCGAGCTGTGGGTTAATCCATTAAATCTTTATTAATTGACAGCAGTTTTTATATCGGGGTTTTCGCATTTGAGTCAAACGTATAACACAAAACTGACAGGAGCATGCAGCTCCGGTGTAGACCAATGACTGGATCTAGAAACTTCAGATGACAAAAAGCTCATATCGCCGTAGCGGCAAGTTCCCGAAAGCAAAAACACACATCCATTTCCACAGCACAGAGCATCTCTCTCGCACTGTATGATGTGACAGACAACTAGCTCTATTGTCTGGTTCCGTGGTTTCCAGAGAATTAAGCTGGGGAGTCCTGAAAATGTACGTGTGGCTTCGGTTATAGAATGCGGTTGTTGCTACTGTAAACAACTGTACTGTGTGTGAACGTAACTGTATTAAGAACTCAAATACAGAACTAATAAGCGTATTCTGCTGCTGGGTGAACTTGGCCTATACTAAAGTATTTACCCACCATTGATGAAATTTTAGTCGGAAAAATGTTGTACCACTTGTGGCGAGGGGTGCGTGGTTTCGCGAGATCTGCACGGATGGAGGGAGCCGGGAGACGAGCGGTGAGAAAGTATGTCAAGTGCATGACGATAAACACCTGTGTTTAATTGCAGTGATTGTCGCAAAGAGACCGGTTAAAAGCCACACGGGAATGGAGTGCCGGGAGAGAGGGAGTGAGGACTCGTGGGAGTGAGGGAGTGGAGTGAGGACTCGTGGGACCTGCCTGGGAAGAAAGCTGCTGTTATATTGTGAAGTATATGGATATATTGTGGTGTTATAGTGTGCGAAGCACAAGTTTATGTTGATACTGAGTTGAAAATAAAAACCAACGAGTTCCAGCTTATCGCAGACCCTACCTTATTCCTTTCCATCCACACAAACGAACATTGTTACACCACTGTTATAGGTTAGGGGCGCTATTACACTTCTAAAAGAGTAGATAATCTCCTGATCAAAACACAGGTGAAGAAGAAGCAGAAACAAGTGATATCATATGCAAGCAGATTCATATGTAAAATAACGTGATCATCAACATTATTAGCATATAAATCAAACGCTGTGATCTGTTCTTTGACAAAAATGTGATTTCTCAGTTTTTTGCTCAAAGTCACTGGCAAATTTTTTCAGAAACCCTGGTGGGAAAAGAGTTAAGAACTCAGCATGCAGGTGTGTCGCCAAATTGAGTGTTGATGTTGTTTGAATGTCAAATTATAAGAGCTTAATAGCATTCTGTGTGTGTGTGTGGTGAAGTGCATATCTAGCATGTTCAACTCAGCAGGGTTCAACCGAAATCTTGAAGTATGGTCTACCACTGATTGGAAACTATTATCGCCACATTCAGTCATGCTCAACAAGTTTCCCACTTGATTACACACGCCAGTTTCCTGACGGCACAGCTGCGCACACACAAACTCACTTAAACGCAGGCTACGGTGATTTTAAGACAAGGTTTAGTGACAGCTTACGTCCATACTAGCCAGATGTGCAATATTTAAATAAGTGAACAGATTAATTAGGGTGTTGTTTATCATTCCCCATCCCTCCTTCGTAGTTCCAGCTCCCTCCTCCGAGGCTGCGGCAGACGCCTCGCCTTATCCCGTAGACAACAGTGGATTTAATTAGCCAGCTGACTGAGCCAGAAGTTTAATTATTCACCAGTGTAGCGAGAGCCTATGAGGAGACGGATGAACCACTCTTAAGTGGAGCCAGTCGCCCACCCTTAGAAATACATCACTAATGGTGCAGACCAGAGGTCAGCTACACATGCAGATGCTACACAGCCACATAGCAGCTGCCAATGAGGTTGGCGGGAGGTGGAACTCTCAACCTCTCTTTCTGCGATGTTATATTTCTTCTCTATCCTTCTTTGAATGTTATAAAAAGCCCTGTTACTGACATGCCACATTAAACATTACTGTGTATTGGAATTGTTTAATGACAAAAAAGGGTAAATCATGAAATCTGTCAAGGATACAATGTGCCAGTCTTAATGCACTTTAAATGAATTATATGCACACTATATTGGCAAAAGTTTTGGGCTGCCTGCCTTTACATGCACATGAACTTTAATGACATCCCATTCTTAATCTGCAGAGTTTAATGTGGAGTTGGCCCATCATTTGCAACTATAACAGCTTCAACTCTTCTGGGAAGTTTTTCCACAAGGTTTAGGAGTGTGTTTATGTGATTTTTTGACATTCTTCTAAAAATGGATGAGAAAGCCTGGCTCCCAGTCTCTGATCTAATTCATCCCAAAGGTGTTCTATCGGGTTGAGGTCAGGACTCTGTACAGGCCAGTCCAATTCCTCCACACCAAACTCGCTCATCCATGTCTTTATGGACCTGGTCATGTTGGAACATATCATAGCTATCAAAATCCAGTGTTCGGCATTTTGCGTACGTGAGTTTTTGTTGTAGATGTCTTCTACAAAAAAAAAATTGTTGTGTATTGTGCTAATTAATTGAGATTTCTTACAGCTCTTACAGGTTGTTGGCCTTGTCTGTTTCATTGCTTCTATTACTCTCCCCTTTTTTGTAAGTCGCTTTGGATAAAAGCGTCTGCTAAATGATTAAATGTAAATGTAAATGTAAATGGAACAGGAAGGGGCCATCCCCAAAGTGTTTTTGGGGGCTGTCCACAAATTTGGGAGCATTAAATTGTCCAAAATGTCTTGGTAGACTGATGCATTAGGAGTTCCTTTCAGGGGAACTAAGGGGCCACACCAAACCACTGAAAAACAACCGCACACCACAATCCTCCTTCCACCAAACTTTAGCACAATGCAGTCAGGCAAGTACCATTCTCCTGTCAACCACCAAACCCAGACTCATCCATTGGATTGCCAGACAGAGAAGTGTGATTGGTCACCCCAGAGAACACTGGATTGTTACTGCCCTTAAAACTCTAGAGTCCAGTGGCGGAGTGCTTTACATGTGGATGAGCTGCTCGGCCATGGAAACCCATTCCATGAAGCTCTCTACACACTGTTCTCGAGCTAATCTGAAGGCCACGCAAAATTTGGAGGTTTGTAGCTGTTGACTCTGCAGAAAGATGACTTCTATGCACTGTACATCTCAGCATTTCTTTTGTGTTTAAGAGTTAATTTAAAGTTTTAATTTAAGGTTAAGAGTTAATTTAAAGTCAACATACAGTTAATTTAAACAGGCTTAAGGTGAAGGAGTTATTTTATATTAAATCATATTCAACAATATTTTTGATCTGCTTGTACTGACGCTATTGTATGAGAACTGAACTGAGCTGGATGATGACTATTTTGGCAGAACTGTTTTATAAAGGAATTGAAATAATTTAATAATTGATGATCTTTCCAACAGAACTAAATCAACTCTGAACTGCATCATTTTTCTGTTATCACTGTAATGCTGCTTTGAAATAATCTTATTGTATTGTATAAAACACTGTATAAATAAAATTAAATGCACATTTATAAATGTCTTTGTTTATATTTACATTTATATATTTGACAGGTGTAGCAATGCCAATGTCATAAAATAATGTGTGTATAATGGCTTTCAGTTCCTGTACTATTTATAGGGCTTCTCTGGACTATATGATGAAAGATTTGTCCTTAAATCAGCACTGGACAGCTCTTCTGCTGCTCTTTTATAATGAACACTCTCTGCTGGTTCGGGAAACAATTCCTTAATGAACAAGTTATGAAGATCCTGAGAGCATAAGTAGCAGTATTATCCAACTCCAGATCCCATTATCTCAAAGTTATAGATCCTGGTCCATAGACATGGGTAAAGTGCATTAATAAAATACTGTTTATGGGTACAAATGCATGAATATACACACATACTTTGTACAATTAGTAAGCATCTTATGCCCACCACATTATTTATTTAAAAAAGAAGAAGAAAAAAAGTTTTTTTTACAAATTTAAATCATCTCAAGTCAAGAAATTAGGGGGAAAAAATAAGTTACAATTCAGTTGGTGGCACTAGGAAAATTAAGTTAGAGACTCCAAAATTGCCATGGTTAATGTTCAGCCCATCCTCTATGTATCTTTTACCATATGGGCTGCCATAAACTCAAGAGTGGAAGAACAAGCTGGCAGTTGTGAATTTTACTCATATGTGAACTATATTTGATAGATCATATGAGCTATAACGTCTCTCTGTTAAACTTAATCTAAAACCAAAATCTTCTGTGAGGTCAATTCAAGGAGAAGAGGATCGAGACAAATGCAACTGATAAACCACATCACACACTATTCACGCATCAAAACTGTCAAGTGGAAGTAAACAGGAGCTCTGAGGAATGATTCTAGGATGCCAGACCCAATTCCCTTTCAGGAGTCTTCCCTATTTCTCACACTCGTAAAATATGAACAAACGCTAACAGCACATGCATCATGTGCCCTTTTAGTCTGGCACACAGATCATGCAATAAGTTAGCCAGAGACAGACAAATTATATCTTATATAGAGCGCTTCCCTTGTAAATAACATGGAAATACCGGCAGGGTTTGATCAGTGGGCTTTCTTAACCCAGCAACACTCTAGGGACAAATGTCTCAGCCCAGTCATTTCTCAACAAAAGGAAAAGGGTGTTCATTTTATTCATTGCCATCGACTACTGCACAATCTGCTTAACCATGGGTAAAGCAAAAGAGCAATGCAAACGGGGCAATGTCATCCTGGTGACCACAAAGAAAAGAGAGAAAATGAGGAGGAGAGAGAATTTAGGAAAGAAGGGTTTAAAGAAGGGTAATTTTTTAATAAATTACATTATATATATATATATATATATATATATATATATATATATATATATATATATATATATATATATATATATATATATATATATATATATATATATATATATAATGTAATTTATTCCTGTGATGGCAAATCTGAATTTCCAGTAGGCATTATCTTCAGTGTCACATGATGTAACTTAAAGCATACATTTATTTAAGTACTGATTACAAACTTTCTAACACTAGGGTATATTTAGGTATATAGGTGTGCATTCTGGGTGATTGGGGCACTTTTTGCCATTTAGATAACCAATCAACTTGTATTCTCCCTAAATCCAAAATGGTTGGGAGAATTGTTCAGTATTGTATGGTTGATTACCATGTTTCATTGGCAGTGCACAAAAACAAGTAAATGGGTAATCTGTTCAACTGCTTGTGTATTCTGCATATTGTTCTGTAAGTTCTGTATTAATGCATCAATTGCAGTGTTGGTTCCCTCGAAGGTGCTGAAATCAACCCCCCCCCCCCCCCCCATTGCTCCATCCCCAAAATGCACAAGCATGCAATGTAAGAGTAGGTGTCTCTTAATAGCTGAATTGAAGCTAAATCATGCTTCAAAAAAATAAAGCAAGGATGACGAATGAATGACAAAGAAGAACAAAAAATGAACATAGTACACAAGAATATTGTTAGTCACCAGCAGCACCAGCTCAAGACCAACAATGACACTCAAATCTGTCCTCTTATAGCTAACATTACAACAACAGCATATCTTGCTTCTGTAAAACGGCAGAACCAATGTTACTGAAGGAGAATGGAGTACGGAATAGAAAACTCAACCTCAGCATCTGATTTCAGGTCTTCCCACTTCGGTCTATCCAGCACTGGAAAGCTTGTCTAATATTAACACGGGTCCTGAAGCTCTTGCCTGATCATAACCCAGTTTATCTTTCGTAATGTCGCTCAGATATCTCCTTTTCTACAGTCTTTATTCAAATCTTACTCTCTCTCCTCCCCAATAATGAGTGGACACGCCCCCTACTGCAGATTGGCTCACGTTCTCTCCTCCCCAATCATGAGCGGACACGCCCCCTACTGCAGATTGGCTCACGTTCTCTCCTCCCCAATAATGAGTGGACACGCCCCCTACTGCAGATTGGCTCACGTTCTCTCCTCCCCAATCATGAGCGGACACGCCCCCTACTGCAGATTGCTCACGTTCTCTCCTCCCCAATCATGAGTGGACACGCCCCCTACTGCAGATTGGCTCACGTTCTCTCCTCCCCAATCATGAGCGGACACGCCCCCTACTGCAGATTGCTCACGTTCTCTCCTCCCCAATCATGAGTGGACACGCCCCCTACTGCAAATTGCTCACGTTCTCTCCTCCCCAATCATGAGTGGACACGCCCCCTACTGCAAATTGCTCACGTTCTCTCCTCCCCAATCATGAGTGGACACCCCCCCTACTGCAGATTGGCTCACGTTCTCTCCTCCCCAATCATGAGTGGACACGCCCCCTACTGCAGATTGGCTCACGTTCTCTCCTCCCCAATCATGAGTGGACACGCCCCCTACTGCAGATTGGCTCACGTTCTCTCCTCCCCAATCATGAGTGGACACGCCCCCTACTGCAGATTGGCTCATGTTCTCTCCTCCCCAACGAGTGGACACGCCCCCTACTGCAGATTGGCTCACGTTCTCTCCTCCCCAATCATGAGTGGACACGCCCCCTACTGCAGATTGGCTCACGTTCTCTCCTCCCCAAACATGAGTGGACACGCCCCCTACTGCAGATTGGCTCATGTTCTCTCCTCCCCAATCATGAGTGGACACGCCCCCTACTGCAGATTGGCTTACGTTCTCTCCTCCCCAATCATGAGTGGACACGCCCCCTACTGCAGATTGGCTCACGTTCTCTCCTCCCCAATCATGAGTGGATACGCCCCCTACTGCTGACTGGCTGCAAGTGTGCTGTGGCACTCAGTCTGATCCATTTTCAACAGCCTTTCTCAGATATTACTTTATGCACCTTTAATTAAACATTCAAATAAAAAAGTGTCTTTATTTTGATTATGTAGTAATATTTTAAAGACTCAACGTTGATTTAATATACTGGAAAAATGTCGTAGCTGTAGGGGTTGCAGGTACTTGTCTACGTGTCTAGCATCCCTTAAATTAAACTATATTCACAATAGAGCACAGCCTTCCATACCTTATTTCTTAAACATACAACCCTTGACCATTGAAATGCTATAGGCAAGTGAAGGACATTGTATTCAGTCAAGGGCACATCTGACTTGCAGGGTGAGAAATCAATCGGGATCATGACACACATTTTGGCAGCGTGCTGCTGTACAGTCCAAACTGTACAACTGAACCTTCAAGAAACAAAACAGCACAAAGGAGCTGGGAGAAACTGCCTGGCCTTATTTTCGAAATAAAATGCTGTGGGCTCTTTGTAAAGTTGATTTCCCATCATTCTCTAGTATCTGAGGCAATAATGGCACTCTCCATGTCGATCGCAATTATACCCACTAAACAGAATCTCCAATCTCATCCTCTCTGGAGACTGAAGGATGGAGAAATCAGCTTCTCATCCAGATATCTTGAACATGTTTGGAGTAAATGGCACAACAGACAGTCAGTTATGCATTTTAAAACCTAACATATGTTCTAACCAACACTTTTTAGTTGACTTTACTCCATGTTCTCAATTAAGGTGGACATTAACCAGCCAGCACCAGCATTTCTGATCATTTACCCAGAGTATTGTGTTGTATGAGGTTAAGTAGACTGCATCCATCAACACCCCAACAATTTACAGTCCTTTACCTCTTTGTGGGTTTGAAATTTGATTGTGGTATTGTTAGGCAGTTTTGACATGCCGTTGAATGTTTGTATGATCATGTTAGCCTAAACAATCTTTCTATCAATTGTTTTGATCCAGAGAGTCTGCATTTTTCAAAAAACAAAACAAAACCTTCATTTTGCATAATGCCCCCTACCATGTGACAGTGAAACTTTTTTTCTTTCTGTAAAGTGTCATAAATGACGGGAATGCGCTGTGTCATAAATGACAAAAACATTCTGTAGAAGTCTGCTTAAGTACACATTCCCAAAACTTTCCACGTTTTTGTAACGCTGTTAACCCCTAGGGGTCGGCTGGTAGGACCGCCTCGATTTTACTCTTATTAGTTCCAAACAGACTCAAATAGCTGATTTTTGTCACACAGAAAAGTGTAATACATCATTTAAATCTGTTAAGTATGTACTTTTAGTTGTGTATACTCACAAATGCTATGTTTTTAACAAATCAATAAATCAAACAACCAGCCAGTAAACTGTCAGTAAAGTCTGTTCTGAAATGCGTCTGAAAATGCGTTGTAACTCAGCAAATACTTGCCACACAGACATGAGACATATGTCTAAAGAAACATTGAAATGTCATGTAAAAAAAAAAAAAAAAAAAAAGTACATCAAACTGAAACCAAATATTCTTCGTTTATGCACTCTAAAAATGCTGGGTTAAAAACAACCCAAGTTGGGTTAAATATGGACAAACCCAGAAATTGGGTTGTTTGAACCGAGTGAATGGAACCATTCAAAAACAACCCAATATCTGGGTTTGTCCATTTTCAACCCAACTTGGGTTCTTTTTAACCCAGCATTTTTTAGAGTGTGTAATCTGTTTGAAAATAGAGATGTGTCAGTCGTTCGCAAGCCACCTCACGGAGAGCGCTTTCTATTTAAAGGCAAATTCTGATGCGATCCAAGCAAGTATTCCTGCCCACATCTCCATCACTGCCCTTTGAGAGTTCTGGTAGATCCATGTTTTTATGTTGCATCTGTGTATCCCCCTGTCTGAGGACAACATTATTGCATCATCCAGTCATAGTATGTAAACTTTTGAACATCTTAACTTGAGGGCCTTCTAGCTCAAAACATTTCAAACACAGAACAGTTCTTTCAAGTTTTTGCATATAGTATCATTTTTCTTTGTGTCCCTACCCAATACATGCTCCTTCACACTGTATTTTTGTCAGCATCACTCCATTCCATGTCTCCTTCTATCTGTGTCTCATTCAATATATCTGCCATTAATATCTCATATTGCTATTCCTTGATACTCTCTCTTGGTCTCGTCTCTTGAAAATGTCTGCCGTGGCCTTTGCTATGACTGTGTCTTTGAAGGAGCTTAAAGAAATGCTCTCTCTGATTTCTCCCAGATTTCTTTCTTCTCACGTAAAGAGCTGCTCTCTGTGCTGCTGGCACTCAATATATTATTTCAAAGTCTGAAGCAACGCAATCATAAACCACAGAAAAAAGTACCGTGGTGTGATACTCATACACACACAAACATCCACAGACCTGTGAGTTGGTCCAATGGGAATTTCAGTGATGACCAGTAACAGGAGACATACTGAGATAACCTTGTGACCTTAGTGATGTGGAACAACACATTAATCCTAGTTATATTGGATAAAAAACCTAGAAGCTACCATACTTAAACATATTGAGGCACATTGATGCTAAAAATCATGAACATTTCCATCTCATTTGCACTATATCTCTTACTGTGTTTTGTCTAATAGCAATTGTGGTGGAAATTATATTTGACTCTTTTTTTTTTTTAAGCAAATGGACAACCTTTCATTTTTCGTTTTGATAAAGCTAATTTAAAGGTCCTGTTCTTCGCGATCTCATCTTTCAAACTTTAGCTAGTGTGTAATGTTGCTGTTAGAGCATAAATAATACCTGAAATATTATAAAACTCAAAGTTCAATACCAAGCGAGATATTTTATTTAACAGAAGTTCCCTTTCAAAGCCTACAGCGAACGGCCGGTTTGGACTACAGCCCTGCACTTCCTGCTGTAATGACGTCACTAGAACCGTTTCTTGATGAACCCTCCGCCAACAAGAACATGCAAAAAAAGGGGGCGTGGTCTTGTTGCTCTCTCACGTGGAGAAGAGCGCGCATTCAGTGCATCCATCTCCCCGTTATGGTAAGAGGCGGGACCTTTCCGGGCAAAGTGCGCTAAGCTGCTGTCCAATCACAACACGGGAAGCGCTGGCCCAATCAGAACTCGTTACGTATTTCTGAAGGAGGGACTTCATAGAACAAGGAAATCATCAGGCCGTTTTTAGGGCAGAGGAAACAGAGTTATACAGATAAGTAAACTGAGTGAAAAATACGTTTTTTTTTTACACAGGAAACAGGAACTCATGTTATATTGCACACTGTAAACACAGTCAAAGCTTCGAAAACACATGAAAAACAGGACCTTTAATTACATTTCACCCAACATTCACACAAATAATGTTATGTTATATATGATACATAAATACACCTATCTATAATAAGAAAGAAATGACATGAGGGTGTTAACAGTGGGCCTCATTCATGAAACTTTCGTAAATATATGAGCAAATTTGCACGTAAAATGGACCTTTACGAAAACTCTGCTCCAGATTAAACATTTGTATATAAATGAATTCCAAATATACGTAAATAAGAAGCGCGTGCACGCTCATTCTTAATTAGCATAATACCCGCCCATGAGTTACAAATGCAAATGACGTGACCAGGAACGCTGTGGACTCTTCTGGACTTCTCTCTCAGGTTTGGATCCAGTATCTTGCACAAATGCTAAAGAGAGTAATTGGCCACATGACTAGCAATACATATCAAATGATCGTGTGTCCACCAAAGCATGTTTTAGCCAGATAAACACCTGGTGCTCTTCTGAAAATGTCCAGCTGGTGGCGCTTGAGAGCGCTTTGCAAGGGCAGCGTTTTGCCAGGTGAGATACTATGATACAGAATATCAATGGCGTGTTACTACTAGCATCTCATTTGAAAGAATATTACTGAATTTAGAAATGCAGTAATATTAACTTCTCTATTATTGTTGTTCGGTTGGTGTACAAGTGGGATGATTGGTCGGTGTAGTTTTTGTCCCGCCCCTCCTCCACTGTGATTGGACGGCCTGGTAAAAAATGACAGCGCTGCCTATTACCCAACGTTTAACAGTACAAACAACACTAAACAAAAAAGACAGGGCAAATCAACTCTTGAAATATTATTATGGTAGGTCTGCCCTACATCATCAAAATGCAATGTCATCAGTTTGCCTAGGGCGGCAGTGGCTCAGTGGGGCGGCAGTGGCTCAGTGGTTCATGTAGATTGTCTACAAACCAGAAGGTTGGTGGTTCGATCCCCGGTTCCACTTGACCAAGTGTCGAGGTGTCCATGAGCAAGACACCTAACCCCAGCTGCTCCCGACGAGCTGGATGGCGCCTTACATGGCTGACATCGCCGTCGGTGTATGAATGGGTGAATGTGAGGCGATATGTAAAGCGCTTTGGATGGCCATAGGGTCTGTTGAAAGCGCTATATAAATGCAGTCCATTTACCATTTACCTAAATTAAAACAGATTGTTCAAATGTTTTTCGCACCATCTACTCGTGGTAGGGAGCAGGTGTAAATTTCTTTCGTACCAACTTACATTTTGAAAATGCGATTTTCCTGAATCCGAAAATTTACGTCAGAGCGGCTTTAGAAACGACTTACACACAAATTCGTTCTGCTAGTGTTTCATGAATGAGGCCCAATGACAGTTGTCACTGTTGGGTGAACTACTTCTTTAAAAATCCCTTTAAACATAAAGAGGCCACACAGGACATCAATTTCCCACAAGTCAATAGCTCGTTCTGTCCAATTTGTGTGAGAGATGGACATGTTTTCCAGAGGAGTTAGGGGGATTCTCATTCTCAGTGTTTTATTGACTGCTTTGAAAACACCAACTTAAAACTAGGCCAGATATTACAATCCATCCTCTGAGCCTTCTGGTACCATGTGATTTAGTCAACCCTTGTGTCCTGCAGTCATTCTTCATTATCTTAGATGACCTCATCAGACCCCAGTGAAGCTTCATCCTTCTTAAGAGTCTGAAACACTTCACCCGCTCCCTCTATTGAGCCTGATGATGCTCTGGTAGATCCAGATGGCTAAACAATTCTTATTTCATGTCTTTTTACAGATATCCTTCAGCAGAGAGATTGTATTATCAGGATAAATTAAACCTTGGCATATATTGTTCACATTGAAAATACAAACAGAAGCAAGACCTTCGACCTGAATCCCTTCACTCCTCCCCAGCAGCGTTGGAAGCTTGTGCATGAACAGAAGGAGATTTTGGTTGAGTAATTACCGTCGGAGCTGAATTCCTCCATTCTCCCTCACACCATCAAAGCCCTTGACTCAATTAACCAGCGTAAGCGGATCTCCTGAAGAGGGAAATTTGCCCAGACGCCACCTTTTGAAATGCAAAAATCGAGCAAAGCGTGCAGCTCTCGGTATAGCCAGATTTGTCAGCTTTAGCATCAAGCGTGCAACAGCAAACGGTGCTCTTGCTTTCCGAATTGCAGGGACTGAAAGCAAAGGTACTAAATTATCTATCCAGAAACTTCAGACGGGACAAATAAGCACAGGTGCTGTGAGGAGGGCTTGCATTTGGTTATCATAATTAACATGAACCAACTTATACTTGCAAGAACGTTAGCTCAGAACTCTTGCTTCATAGCACCTGAGGTAAGGACGGTTTACACTATAAGTAATCCTCATCAGCAAAGCCAGGAATGGGGAAATAAAGGCTATGTTTTGGCTTCAGCTCAGTGTGCAGGCTGCATATCTAGATAAGAAATGATAATTATGGCAGGAATCACCCAGGGACAATTCATGGATGTGTGCAGTTTGATAGTGTTGTCTTTATGGCAATCAAATGAGAGTTTGGGGTGGAGCATTATCTGTAAAACACAGGCTTTTGTGCCTTCCCCCAAGTTTGTGCCAGCTGTCTGATTACCAAATAAAGCCAGTTAGACCTTTCTGGTTCCAACAGTTCTTCTACACTTGGAGGCAATCATATTGCAGTTATGGCTCCAAGTACCTGGAAATCTAACAGATGTCCCAAAGCACGGGACACAGTAATCTCTGTACGTTCTATGATTTTAAAGCATTTGCATCGCTGCCTTATGGATGGATTCTGACTAATGAGTGAATTGAAAAAAGAAAACAGCTAATCTTCTTTTCCCATGCAATTGAACAAAATGAAAGGATTCATGCTATGAATTTGATAGAGTTTTGGGTGTTACTGTATGTTCAGATAAAATTCTCTGAGTAGGCCTATCACAATAACTACATTTGTTGGATGATATATTGTCCCAAGAAATAATTGCAATAAACAATATTATTGTAATTTAAGACATTCAAATGATCATAAATATTATAGCATAATAATGCAAGTTCTGAATGTTCCAACAAAACATTATTATTACACTGTATTTGAATATACCTTATGCAAAGAAACAGGCATGTAAACACTGAGCAATAACAAGGTCAGCAAACATATTTGAGGTTAAGTCCATCTACCGGTATGGCTTCATAGTTTTTTTTATTCATGTCTCAAACGTTTGAGACAAATTACTCAGTCACCACCAGTTTCATTTCACTTATTTGCTTGGTTGCCATTGTCCTTAGTTCCCTAGTTATTCTCCATGGTTGTTAATTTGTTCTATCACATCACACTAAGTTCCTCTGGTATTTAAACCCTAAGTTTCCTTAGTTCATTGTCCAGTATTGTTTAAGTTGGAGATAATGTGGTTGTGCTCGAGCACTTCATTAAAGCCGCAGTGAAACAGCTTGTCACAGTTAAGTAATCAGATTACTTAAAGTAACAAGTAAAGTAATGCATTCTAAATTTACAACAACATATCTCAGTTACTTGAACAAAAAAGTAATGCAAATTAGTAAGTTACTTTTTTTCCCATTTATTGACTGACAGCTCTCTTGTCTCTGTTGAAATCGTCAATTCAGAGGCATTGTGTGTAAACATGCTAGTCATTGTAGTTCTAGACTAAAAGTGAGCATGAATTTACTCATCTCACTTGCACAAATCAGATTTGATATTCCTCAAAATTTATGAAAAACAGTGAAATGCAAACTCAGAATATTATGCAAACCTACAATAATTAAATATGCTAAATAATATGTGTAAATATGTTAAATAAGGTATTCTGAAGCATTAAGCCCAGAAAAACAACCCCACATCATAAACCCCCCCCCCCCCCCACCCTCCATCAAACATTACACTTAGCACAATGCAGTCAGGAAAGTATAGTTCTCCTGGCAACTGCTAAACCCAGACTCATCCATTGGATTGCCAGACACAAAAGTGTGATTGGTCACTCCAGAGAACATGTCTCCACTGCTCTAGAGTCCAGTGGCGGCACTTGGTGATGTAAGGCTTGGATGCAGCTGCTCGGCCATGGAAACCCATTCCAGGAAGCTCTCTACGAACTGTTCTTGAGGTAGTCTGTAGCTACTGACTCTGCAGAAAGTTGCCTCAGGATGTGCTGACCCCTGTCTGTGATTTTACATGGCCTACCACTTCATGGCTGAGCTGTTGTTGTTCCTAATTCCTTCCACTTTGTTATAATACCACTAACATTTGACTGCGGAGTATTTAGTAGTGAGGATATTTCACGAATGGAATCTGCCAACTCTGCTTTTTATGTAAATGTGATGGTTTACATCAGATATAAATACGAGAGCTGAAGAGAATATTACAGAGCATTAGAGGCACAACATGTGTCCTATATTTTATCACAGGTTCATTAATGTTGTTTTGTTGGGAAAAGTATAGTAATACATTTCTCTCATGGAAATGCACATTGGGCCTCATTCATGAAACTTTCGTAAATATATGAACAAATTCTGAGTAATGTGCGCGTAAAATGGACTTTAACGAAAACTCTGATCTAGATTCACAAACGCTTCGTATACCACGGATTCGTTAGTTAAATGTGTGTATATTAGTGTATTCCAAACATGCGCAAATAGGAAGTGCGTGCACGCTCATTCTTAATTAGCATAATCCCCGCCCATGAGTTACAACTGCAAATGAAGTGACCAGGAATGCTGTGGACTCTTCTGGACTTCCCTCTCAGGTTTGGCTCCAGTATTTTGTATAAATGTTGAAGAGACTAATTGGCCATATGAATAACAATAAATATTAAAACTATTGTGTGTCCACCAAAGCATGTTTTAGCTAGCTAAACACCTGGTGCTCTTCTGAAAACGGCCAGCTGGTGGCGCTTGAAAGCGCTTTGCAAGGGCAGCGTTTTGCCAGGTGAGATACTATGATACAGAATATCAATGGCGTGCTACTACTAGCATCTCATTTGAAAGAATATTACTGAATTTAGAAATGCAATAATATTAACTTCTCTATTATTGTTGTTCGGTTGGTGTACAAGTGGGATGATTGGTCGGTGTAGTTTTTGTCCCGCCCCTCCTCCACTGTGATTGGATGGCCTTGTAAAAAATGACAGTGACGAGCGCTGCCTATTACCCAACGTTTAACAGTACAAACAACACTGAACAAAAAAGACGGGGCAAATCAACTCTTGAAATATTATTATGGTAGGGCTGCCCTACATCATCAAAATGCAATATCATCAGTTTGCCTAAATTAAAACAGAACGTTCAAATGTTTTACGCACCATTTACACGTAGTAGGGAGCAGGTGAAAATTTAATTTCATTCGTATCACCTAACATTTTGAAAATACAAACATTTTCGTGAATCTGAAAATTTACGTCATTGCGGCTTTACAAAAGATTTACACACAAATTCGTTCTGCTCGTGTTTCATGAATGAGGCCCACTGAATGAGACTTTAGGTCAGCAGGATATGTTTTCATATCTTCCATAGGTATGAGAAAGTCTGAGATGAAAAAACAAGCAAAAAACAAAAACAATTATCCATATATAAACAAACATACAGACAGATATGTCTCTCAGACCAAAGGGGAATAAAATCCTCCCTTCAGTGTGTTGTCCCTGAAGACAGAGAAGCCACATGTGGAGGGGAAATTTGCACCCAGTTCTTCCTCTTCTGCGATCCAGATTGACATTTCTGTGTTGTTACCACTGTTCTTGGCACAGAAAAAGAAACTGATGTTCACAGAAGCAGCTTTGCATCTTTTATCACTCTGTGCAGTTATAGTAAACTATAGGGTTCAGTTGTGGTGTCAGCTGCAAATTTCTCTTCAAGCTGACATGTTTAACAGGATATTTAAATGAGGACATACGATAGAATTATTTTGTTTCAAATAAATAAATATTTATAAATAATAAATAATTTGGTATGTTTTAATGAAGTCAGCTAGTTTTTGGGCACAGATTTCTCCCAAGGTATTGGGAAGTATGCAAACACGTATGCCCAAAAATTGGAAGGAAGATGGCGTTGAGGCCCACCTGCAAAATCATCCAACACTTCTGCTCAGAAAAGATTAGGAATAATATAATAAATGAGTAGGAATGCGCACAGGCTAATTTTGAGCTACAGGCAAAACAAATGAAAAATATATATTTTGGTAAAATTTGAGGTTTTCACAAAAATGAGTCCTCATCTACTGATCACAATGCCTCAAATAACAATTAAACATCTAACATTATCTTTATGCCATTTTTTCTCCACTCACTTCTTGACGACTTTGAGAATATTCATAGCAAATTCTCGATAGCATGAGTCTGAACCAGCCGTCACCCGGAGGTTTCTGAAGAGCATTTTTGAAGCCTAAAGTCGGCCTGTTGCCATCTTGGCAGCGTCACTATAACTGGGAAAATATGGATAATGGGCAAAAGAGGCAGGACGTGGGTGGAGCTGAGGTGACGTGATGACCAACAGAAAGCAGACAAGCGGCTAGTAGTGACAGCAACAAGTGGCCACGCCCTTAATTATGCAGAACTTTAAGGCTTAATATAATGTAAACTGAAGAGTTATAATAAAATAAAATAAATCATCCCCCTCATAGTTGTCACGAAGGGCAAAAATAGCCGTACAGACCAAAACCAGAATTTGCACCAGGCTGTAAACGTTTTTTTTTTTGTTTTTTTTGTTTTTTGCTGTTGGGCATTTTTTAACATGGAGCTCAATGAGATCCTGCTACCTTCTAGAGCCTGTCTCTAGTGGCCAATCGATGAACTGCAATTTAAGTTACTTCCATACTGGCTTCAAGAGGAAACGGACATTGGGGCTTGGTCTGAACCAATAAAATATGATTTTCAAATCAATGCAGATGCAAACAAAAGTAGCATGTTGCTAACCAGCTGAAATAACAGCTTTAGTAATAAATCAAACCCCCCACAAGGTGGCACGCTGTGGTATCATGGAAGCGTGAATTTGGGTTTTGACTTGGTGTGTGCCATATTTGGTGTTATTTCCAGGGGTTTTAAGGTAGGGTCGCTAGGTTCTTTTGTTTTGGAACCTAAACTTTAACTAGATTTTGCTATTGACTTCACACAGTTGAAGCTCATTCCAACAAATCCTACATCATTTTTAATGTAGAATGCGAAACAAAAACGAATTTGCGAAAATACTAATTCTGATTAGTTTTGCTAACATGGGTCAAAAATATATAAATATAGGCATTTCCCCTCCAGCTTATAACAAGTTAAAAAAATTGAAAATGTGTATTTAATTATGCCTTTTAATAATAATTCATATAATTAGTAAATATGATGATAGGTGTAGATATCTCGGAGATATATATATATCTCAGTCAGTCCGTTTCATTCAAAATCTTGTTGGTTTGATGACTATGCGGGTGAAACGGCAAGACGGAGAGAGACAGTGTAAGTGAAGCTTTGTCACCTTATATAAGACATAAAGGTCACTGGTTTTTGTTTGATGTGAGCATAAAAATAACATTTGAACAGAAGAATCCTAATGTAATATTGTGAGTTTTCTGGTTACTGTTCCAGCTAACTTGTAGAGATGTTTTATTACTGAATTGGTGAACTAAGCAACATGTATATACATGTCTTTTACTCCGTGTAGATCGCCTTTTTCCTGCAAGGCAGAAAGAAAATATGTATTTTTTGTTTATAATTAGTAGTTTGAGTTCTGTGATTGACATCATTAGTAAGGGACTGACTCGTGACTGCTCTCTCAGAGTGTTCATTTGTGAAGATTAACGTGATGAACAAAACATGGAAGAAACACCCCAGGGCCTATTTTCTGCAATAATCCAAAAGCCAATGGGAAAATCCTAGGTTGTCGTCGATGCTAACCTCTATGTCTATGGTGATTACGGCCTTGGCTCTAAAAAACATTGCTCTATTTTACCTTGGAGACAGCAATATATGCTCAAACAATGGTGTTTGGCGAGTTTTAAGAAGCCTGTTTTCCAGGTGATTCTAGCGACACAGAAGATACACACTTAACCTCTAACAAGCACCACTAATTATAAACATTTGTCTAAAGAGTTAAATTGGCCTGAAAACAGAAGATCTTTGGTTTTGTTAGGGTTCAGCATGTCCCATATGGTCTTAAAGTGCAAGAATACGCCCCCCTCCTTATTCCCATCAATTTCTCCATCTCTCTCTCTTTCTGTCTCTCACACACAGATGTGCATGCTGGGCAAGAGCAGTGGGAACTGATGCAGAGGATGAGTAATAGTTGCTGATAATCAACAGAGCGTCTGGCTCTATCAGCTCATTTGAGCCTAATGCCATTTGCTGAGATGCATAGCAATGCAGCCTGATGAAATTAGCCTTTCTGCTGTGAGCTACAGCAGCGAGCCCTTAAACAAGCCCAACTGGATTACCGTGAACAGTATCATGCTGACAACCCCATCAGTACACGTCAAGACCCACCGGGCAGAGCCTGGAGAGAAACACGCACTGCCCTGGGTTTTCCCGGCATGTTTACGGGTTGCATGGCATGCAGTATTGGCCTCCACTGGCCAAATGGATGGCCCAAGCATAACTTTAACAATATAAACCAGATGGTTTGCTGGTTTCATTGGTTTTCAGCTTTTTTTTCCAGCAAGTTTTCCAAAATAAATGTAATACCAATAAAAATTAAATAGTAAACCCCCCACTGAATATAGCCTAGTCCAGACTATATGACATATTTGTAACCTACAATTGCCACTTTAACTAGTGTGTGTGTGTGTGTGTGTGTGCGTGCGTGCGTGCGTGCGTGCGTGCGCGTGTGCGTGTGCGTGTGCGTGGGCATGTTTTTGTGACATATGAGGACACAAATGTGTATAATGACATGGGTATGACATAGGTATTACAAGGAAAGGGTGAAATATGAGGACATTGCCCATGTCCCCACTTTTCAAAATGCTAATAAATCATACAGGATGAGTTTTTGTTTTAGAAAGTAAAAATGCAGAATGTTTCCTGTGATGGGTAGGTTTAGGGGCAGGGGCAGTGTAAGGGGATAGAAAATACGGTTTGTACAGTATAAAAACCATTACGCCTATGGGATGTCCCCATATGTCACAAAAAACAAACATTTGTGTGTGTGTGTGTGTGTGTGTGTGTGTGGGGGGGGGGGGGGGGTTAAGTTAAGTTAAATCTATAGTTAAACTATTAAGTTAAATCTATAATTTTCACAAAAGCCCTGGAGCAGTCAAAAGTCCTTTAATAAACATCCCCAAAAAACATGAATTTATCAGTCTAGGCAACGGAGAGAACGAGTAAACCATTGTTAATTTACATATACAATATACAAAGCAGGTTGAAAATCGGCAAAGTTACACTTTAACCTGTGCCCTTGTATATGCTCCTTTGTATGTGCACTCAAATCACAGTGTTCAACTGTTTGAGAGAATATGTATGCTATTTTATGCGGAAATTTATGAACAGAATGGGCGACACAGCAAATTCATAGTCCAGATGTTCAGTATGAAGTAGTGCCAATGTCATTGGGTGCCCAGCCAAAACAAACAAACAAACAAACACACACACACACACACACACACACACACACACACACACACACACACACACACACACACACACACACACACACACACACACACACACACACACACACACACACACACACACACACACACACACACACACACACAAATCTGTGTTAATGGGCATACAAATGATGGACAAATTAGCATTTACAAGCATGAACAACAAATGGGTTACAATTATAGAAAGGCTAAATTCTGTGTGTATTTCTCTTTGTTCCCAAACGGTTTATCTGTCAGTAATAGCAAACAGACAAATGCATCATGGGATGGCAGTCATTTTTCATTTTAAATGAAGGGTTTCCACGGTGTGGAGTTATTGCTATTAATGGACATGAAGTATAGTGGAGGACAGCTAATGTACTTGAGCTGTGATTTTACTGTGTATAAACACATACACACCTGACATGGGCTGTTTGTGACAGATACACATTAAGTATGAAGCAGTAAGTTTTTACACATTAAGTGCCCCACACATTTGATTTAAATTTATATGCCACAAGAAGCTGTGCCGATCTTCATGATCAGGTAGTATAAATCTCAGATGAAATCCAATCTCCACAAAGAAAGCCTTTCAGACATTACTCCCATGAAAAATACACTTAGCCAATTATTCTCAATGGAAGTCATCCTGAACAAGAAAAGAAGTGTAAAATGCCCCCCTCTAAGGCATTCTTTAAACCTGAGAAAAAGACTGCCATCCATTTCTTTAATACTCCGTCCACGGAAGAAATATCTTTTGCAATAGGGCCTTTATTAGGCAGTAATTATTAAATGTAACGGATTGATGGAAGTATAGGATATGCAAGGAATATAGAGAAGCAAAAGATACCAGCAGCTCACAGGCATCTCACAGCAAATGCATATTATATCAATTTATTTCAAGCATTCCCTCCATGTACTGATCAGTGGGATTACTTTAAGAGAAAAGCAACAAAAGAGCTCCAATTTGTACTCACGTAATTCTTAGACTATTTGCACAACTACTTTCGTGTTCTTATTATGGCTCAGGAGTTTCCAATAACATTATTCAGCGCGTATAGTTATTCATGAGAACACATAGGGCTGTCGGTAGATTAAAACAATGAATCATCTGCATTAACATGAATTAGCTGGATTGCTTTCGTAATACATGCATTATTAATAAATAAAAAAATATATATATAATACTTCACAGGTTTGTGCGCTCATATAATCGAATCGCACATGGCAAATGGAGAGGATATTCTACTCCAGTTGAAGATCGGTCTATTATGTTAAATACGTAAAAGAGGAGAAGAGGAGGAGGAGAGATGCTGAAAGAACTGATGACGGGGAGATGTAGGAGGCTGCTTTTATGTCCTGGCATTAATTAGAAGATTAGACGGGTTTACTCCTCCTGAAATGACGTTTAATTACTTCACTTGTCTTCTTATTAACAGTGAATTTTACTTCCTGATCATATTTTATACCTTTTGAGTTTACATTTATAAATAAATTGTAAAAAATACATGCAGTGTAAAGCGTGCACCCGCACTAGTCTAATCTTTAAGACTAAGTTACATCATGTAGTGTACGCGCACACACACACACACACCCTGGGTTAATTCTGGTCATTTCCGATCGTACATCGTTAAAACGACTATTACGATATTATTGCAGACAATATATATCGCACACCCCTAATGTGCAGATATTTAAATCTTCTTCCAGACACTCATTTCAAGTTGCGTTTCATCAGTTAAGTGACTACATCAGTCAATCACAGAGAGTGGTCAGCACATGCTGAGGCACACAATGCACAGAAGTTACGAATTTCAAGTGAATAGTTCTAGACCTCCAAACTTTGTGTGGCTTTCAGATTAGCTTTTCAGATTAGATGCTAATGGAATGGGGCAGCTGCATCTAAGCCTTACATCACCTAAGGGCTTCTCAAGCCGTTTGGCAAACCCATGTTATCTGCTGCCTATTACATGTCAAACTAATAGTACTGTGGGACCAAAAGCAAGACGTTAGCACTTTTAAACTTCCACTCACTTAAAAATAAATAATTTCTAGTCAACGACTTAACCACAAACAACCTGGATTTTAAGTTTCTAGATGAAACGACAGCTGCAGTTCAACAGTCCTCAATGAAACAGCCCCTCCTAACTTTACTTTTATAAGTGTCTGCAGAACGGTTAGGAGAGGTGGAGGTGTAGTTGCTCTATTTAAATGTGTCTATCAATGTAAGCAAGTGTCATTTGGTGATTATCTATCTTTCGAATATCTGGGTACTGTGTTAAAATGTGCTCTAAGCATTCTACTTGTTATTTGCAGGCCTCTGAAACGGCCTCGAGCCTTTGTCGAGGACTTTACAGTTATCAGAAATCTCGTCTAAGTTTGACTGTTTTGCTATTGCTGGGGATTTTAACATTCACATCGACAATACTGAATCCAGTTTGAGTCAGATGACTTTCATGATTGTTTTAAACACTTTTGATCCGACTCTGCATGTACATGGACCCACCATCGTGGTCACACATTTACTTATCAGCAAGGGTCTAAACGTTGCATCGATTGTTATAAGGATGTAGCACTACCTGTTAATTTCTGTATTTTCTTTGATATATTGATCTCTCCTGCCATTGAAGCTATATCTGTCAAAAAGAGATGCTTAAATAAACACTAGTGTGCTGTTTATGAAGGCCATATCTCTGACACCAAGCACATCTGCAGACACTGTTGACTTTCTCCTTGATTCCTTTAACTCCAAAGTCAAGAATGTCATTGATGACATTGCTCCTGTGAAAGTCAGGAAAAAGAAAGGCAGACCTAAAGCTCCTGGGAGAAACACAACAGCAGTTCAAAGTATGAAAAAATGCAGAAAAACTGAGCACGTGTGGCGAGAAACAAAATATGTAGTTCATTATAACATCTATAAAGACGGCCTTCATGCTTTCAATGTGGAAGTAGCCACAGCTAGACAGACCTTCTCAAATATTATAAACAGCAAAACTGCAGCTGTTAAGCCCCTCCTGAATAAGATCAATCAGAAATCTCCCGTTTATAGGCAAGATAATCGAACAAGTTGATTATTCAATCTGAAGTTTTCAATCAGCTGAATAAA
Source organism: Pseudorasbora parva (assembly GCF_024679245.1). NCBI lineage: Eukaryota > Metazoa > Chordata > Actinopteri > Cypriniformes > Gobionidae > Pseudorasbora > Pseudorasbora parva. The sequence goes on from NC_090181.1 coordinate 6,840,832, forward strand.
TTTGAATCGAATGTATATTTTAAGAGTTTCAATCTGTCTTCCGACCGCATGAGCACAGAAACTGTGCTCAAAGATAATAAATGACATTCGCCTCAATACATATACAAGCAAATTATCAGTGCTGGTGCAACCCGATCACATGTAAATGTGTATAAATAGCACGAGTGTGCAATATGATATGCACTTTATGCCATGTATATGACACACTCTTGAGTAGGATTAGGGTGGTGGGATGGGTGGTTAGTCCGTATAATATACCATAAAGTGTGTATCATATTCACGCGAAAAACAGCATAGCATATGAACTCCAAAATGAGTTTTGGCGTATACATTCCACAACATTGTTCAATCGTACTATTTATATTTTTGTGAGATCCACCTGGCTAGTGCTTCTCGCCCTTAGTGCTGCATTTGACACTGTTGATCACTACATTCTTCTTGACAGGCTGGAAAACTGGGTTGGGCTTTCTGGGAGATGGCAGATGTTATTATGTGAGTATAGGTGACCATAAGTCTGAGTGGACATCCACGACATGCAGAGTCCCACAAGGCTCAGTTCTCATGCCACCCCTATTCAACCTCCCTCAGTGCTCCCACAGAGCCAAATCATGAAACAGAGAACCTAATTGCTTACCACAGCTATGCAGAAGACACACAAATGTACGTATCCCTATCATCTAAAAAATATTGCACGAATGAGAGGTTTTGCTTCCAGGCAAGACTTGTCTAGAACGAAACTCGTTCATGCTTTCATCACCAGTAGGGTGGACTATAATGGACTCCTCACCGCCTTTCCCAAAAAGACCATTAGACAGCTGCAGCTCATACAGAACGCTGCTGCCAGGACTCTGAGCAGAACCAGAAAATATCACCATATCACACCAGTCAGATTGTTTGAAATGGTTTCCTGATACATTTATAATTTATTTTAAAGCACAGTTACTTGTTTATAAATCACTCAATTGCCTCAAACCTCAATAAATTGCAGATATGCTAATATAATATAAACCTTACAGATCGGCAGGATCAAATCAGTTAGAAATACCAAGAGTTCACTCAAAGCAAGGAGAGTCTGCCTTTAGCTCTTATGCCAGCCGTAGCTGGAACCAGCTTCCTGAACAGATCAGATGTGCTCCAACAGTAGCCACATTCAAATCCAGACTCCAAACACATCTGTTTAGCTGTGCCTGTGCCTTTACTGAATGAGCACTGAGCCACTGTACGTCCGACTGATTTCACCTTATCTTATCTGTGCATCATCTGTTTATTCTTTGAATTATTATTATTAATAATACTGTGCCATTGTACATCCACATCTTTGTACTCTTAATTATTTATGCCTATCATTTTTTTTAAATTCATTTTTAATTATTATTATAACTTTTAATTATCTTTTTTTTTAATTTATAATTGTGTTACGGCTGTCTGAGTGGAAGGGGTTGAGAGAAGGGGAAGCGATCTTGAAAGCGATCAAAAGGTTATCTGACAAATATTTTTAAACCGAGATCCCACTGGCCTAAACCATCATCCCACCTAAACGTAACCTATACACTGTTGTTGAATGTTAATCGTGATAATTGGACCCTACATACTCCCATGGCCACATCCACCTATTTCAAGATTTAATAAGTTTTCTCAACCTTATTTAGTTATTTACTTTGACTGAACCCTCATTTGAGGCAATCCCAGAATCCAGCAATGTTTGAAGGGAAACACCATTAGTCATAACCATGAAGAGACAATCTATTTTATGTCTCTCTCTCTCTTTCTCTGGCTCACACAAATCAGGTTACCTGCGCTACCACCCTCCCCAACCCCCCACCCACCCCATGCAGCCTTTTATAGATCATCCCGGCATTGGAAAAATGAGGCTTTTGCTCGCTCCTGTCTCACTGCTGTGTTAATGATTTCCTGAAGAGGAAAGATTGCTCCCTAATCAAACCTGATCCACCAATGGATCATCCTGCAGGGCTGGAACATCCCCATTATGAGTGATCTTTAGGGCAAACCTGTCTTTGCTGCGAGAAACAACATTCAAACAGAAGGGCATGTTTACATTTGCTAACAGGATAGAAGGTCGATAAACCTGCCATTGTGAGAGGAAAGAAAAAGAGTGTTTTCAAAGACATGCCAAATCAACTATCGGACAATTGTTGTCTTTTCTTTCATTCTTTTTTTTCTTTTTCTTTTTTGAGCTGATCATATTTACTACATTTTAGCTCTTTTCATCCTTTATTTCCTTTCTAATTACCTACTCTGCTAACAAAAAGATACTATTCATTAATTTGTACATTCAGAACTCCTACCATCGTAAATGTTTTTGGATATGCAATGTGTACCTTCTGGTACCATGTACATATCATGGTACAAAAAAAATAAAAATGTGTTGTATTATGGTACTGCTATACTACTTTCAGTAACTGTCATACTGCAGTTTGTCTCTCTCACACATATTTTGCACTTGCTTCATCTAAACACAGTTCGCCATTAGCAGTTCGGCTTTTTGTTCCTCCAGGATTTTAACAACAAACTGCAAAAAGGCAAAGTGATCCCTGGAAGGGATCCCTGGAAGTCGTATTACTACTATTGTATGTAGGGGGAATCAACTTGGATTCTAGTTCTCTTCATTATAGTTGCCATACACTATAAGTTTAGAGTCTGTAATAGCAAAATTTAACAACTCTATAGTAAATGTAGTGAGAAAATGAGAATTTAGAGTCAACATGTCATGACATTCTGCAGGGTAAGAAATAGAGGGTTAAAATGCCAGTCTAGTGGTATAGTCCAGTGCTTCAGCACCTCTGTTGTGAGGGATACTCCAGCTTTTGATCCTGTGGGATTAGCTGTGAGCCAGTGTGATCTGGATTTAGTCTAAGTCACTGCAGAGGAGAAGCTGGTTCACCATGGGAATCTATAAAACCTCAGAACCCTCAGTGGAAGCATGAAATTGGTTTTTTTTATGCATTTATTTTTAGCCAGTAAGCATATTTCCTGGATAGATAATGCTACATTCAAAACATTTATGAAATCAACACACTGAATGATAAAGTAGCTGTTGGAGTTTGCTACAACATGTCTATACATTGTTTAACTATTGTACATTTTATCATGTATATAAGATTAAAACTTAATACTTACATTATACAGAACCATTTTTCAGCAGTACATGATTTTTGAAGAGGTGATGTGTTTTTGGTCGAGAGTAAAAAGTTAGTTATATTTTAGTCATGATAATTAAAAAAAAAACTAAAAACTAATAAAACTTGGATTGAAATGCTGAAACTACTATTGACTAACATTAACATTATATAATGCTTCTGCAGAATGTACTAATTCATGTTAACTATGAAACCTTAATGTAAAGTTTAAATATAAAACACACACTGTATAGCCAAAAGTTTTTGGATGTCTTGCCTTTACACTTACTTGCCTTTAATTTTAATGAGATCACATTCTTAATCCATAAAGCCTAATAGGGAGTTCAATTGGCCTACTCTTTGCAGCTATTACAGTTTCATTTACAACTCTTCTGGGAAGGCTTTACGCAAGGTTTAGGAGATTCTTCTAGAAGCGCATTTGTGAGGTTTGGACTGATGTTGGACGAGAAGACCTGGCTCACAGTCTCCTCTCTAATTCATCCCAAAGGTTTTATATCATGTTGAAAAAGGAAGAGGCCATCTACAAACTGTTCCTACAAAGTTAGGAACATGACATTGTCCGAAATATGTGTGTGTGTGTGTGTGTGTGTGTGTGTGTGTGTGTGTGTGTGTGTGTGTGTGTGTGTGTGTGTGTATGTATGTATGTATGTATGTATGTATGTATGTATGTATGTATGTATGTATGTATGTATGTATGTATGTATGTTCCTCCCTTCCTATGCATCCCACACTTTGCATTGCATTTGGTTTCCACTTTGCAAGGCTTGGATGAGCGGTTCGGCCATGGAAACCCATTCCATGAAGCTCTCTACGCACTGTTCTTGAGCTAATCTGAAGGCCACAGGAAGTTTGGAGTTCTGTAGCTGTTGACTCTGCAGAAAGTTGGGGCCTCAGCATTAGCTGACCCCGCTCTGTGATTTTACATGGCCTACCACTTTGTGGCTGGGTTGCTGTTGTCCCCAGTTGCTTCCACTTTGTTATAAGCCTACTAACAGTTGGCTGGAATATTTAGTAATGAGGACATTTCACAAATGGACTTATTGCACAGAAGGCAACCTATCACGGTACCACACCTGAGTTCACTGAGCTCCTGAGAGCGGCCCATTCTTTCACAAATGTCTGTAGAAGCGTCTGCATGGTGTCTCCATCCTTGGTGCTTGATTTTATACACCCGTGGCCATGGAAGAGATTTGAACACCTGAATTAAATTATTGGTCGGGGTTTTCCAATACTTTTGGCAATACTTTTGTTATTCATATTTTTCTCACACTTTTTAAAAACCTCTTTTTATTTTTCATTATGTCAATGTGAATATTTAGTATGCTAAAACAAATGCATTAATATAATTTATAAATGTAGTTATGGTCACTCTAAATGCAAATATCTTAGGCCTATCTACTATTAAAGAAAATATGCATATTCATCCATCCATTTAGTGTTCAGTTGCTTGATTTGGGTGTCACGTTTTATGATTTAAATCTATGCATGCCACCAGTAAAATCTTTGTTTGAACCGTGGGGTGGTCATTGAGAATGACTGCCCACTGTAAAACACTATGGTTGTTTATTTTGTACACTTAATTTTAGGAGTGCAAGCTATATAACCAACAAAGCTAAGACCCAGCCTACACACTCATAAAAGTGCCATTACATTTGCTAGCGAATTCATTATTAGCACAGCAACAACAACAAAACATTCCTACCCCTTTCACTTGTTTGGTATTTCCATCCATAATTAATTTAATTAATTTTGTTTTCATGCCAGTTTCTGAGCTTTAAGTAGTCCTGCTTCAGAAATTAGGCATTAAATAATGATAAACAATGTAGCTGCAACATATTAGCATTTGTGCTGATCCACTGAATAAAGAAGAAAATAACAACAGCAAACGCAGTATAGATTACAAGACTCTGCAAATATTTGCATAGCAGAATACTTGAGTGGAATACAATCCATCACCTCTAATGGACCAAATGTTACAAAGAATCTGTTCTGATTTGCAATCAGAGGATAATTTCTTTACCATGTTTGGAGACAATGGCTCAGAAATTGGAATTGCTTATGTTCATGTGGTGCCATCTTTAATATTTTAATTATGAAAGCAAGCAATACGATGGGTTATCAGATGTGAAGAAAATGATTAAAATATTTAATGTGTTTGGAAAAAAAAAATGCTGCTTTATGTTCATAAAAACCCACCAGCATTCTGTTTTCTTAATTATGCGTGTGTTATTTGAATACAGTACATGGGAATGGTTTTATTTTTATGGAGATTAATCCATTGACGAAGACTAGTGTGATGCAGTATGGTGTTCCACTGGTGTATCCCTATGACATTGGGATCTTAAAGGAAGTGTATGTACGATTGTGGCCAAAACGGGTACTGCAATCACTTTCAAATGACTGCGGTGTATCCCTCTCCCCCTCCGCCTGACTCGAGGTTGCCAGATAGGCTGCAGGATCCAGCAGGAATGTTTGTAGCTGTGGTAACTAGAGCAGAGCTGGCAACCCGGATGCAGACACACTACTGACTTTGTGATTGGTCGATAGGTGGAGGGTGGAGCTTCAGGCCAAAACACAACATGTCAACATCAACATCAGTTGAGGGCTGCAACAACAACTTTTAAATGACAATATCCTGGCCGGACTACTGTTGTCAGTGATATAAGTATTTTAAATTTACATGATTTCTTAATGTCTATTGACATTTTAGGGCCATTTTATGATTAATTGAAATGCATTTCTTACATACAGTTCTTTTAAGTTGGGTTCACAAAGCTCCAGGGGTAGTAAAAAGTAGTGTAAAAAGTAAAAAACTATATTTATAAAATCAAATAGTGGGCAGAAAAACTATAAATATATTCCAGATAATATGGCATGAAAAGTGAAAACCTGAGTGAACACAAAGCTTCTCAGGGAACACAAAACATGCAAGCAAATGCAAGTTTCTCAGAGAAACGTAAAACATGAGAATGAACACAACGTTTCTTGGGGAACACTAAACATGAGCAAATGCAAAGTTTCTCAGAGAAACGCAAAACATGAGCGAACGCAAAGTTTCTTGGGGAACACAAAATGTGAACGAACGCAAAGTGTCTCAGAGAAATCCAAAAGGTGAGCTAATGCAAAGTTTCTCAGGGGACACTAAACATGCTAGTGAACACAAAGTTTCTTGGGGAACAAAATGTGAGCGAACGCAAAGATTCAGAGAGAAACGCTAGACATGCTAGCCAACGCAAAGTTTCTCTGAGGAGCATAAAGGGCGTTCCAGTTCAGTCCATTGCAAAGTTTCTGCCAGTAGTGGGCACTCATGCAACGTAAGCAATGACGTACAGCCGAGTGAACGAGACAGAGGGAAGTTAGCGAATGAAGGGGATTGTCAAAACGAACTGGAACACAGCACATGTCCCTTTAAGGCAGGGGTGTCCAATCCTGCTCCTGGAGGGCCACTGTCCTGCAGAGTTTAGCTCCAACACACCTGAAACAGCTAATCAATGTCTTACTAGTCATACTAGAGACCTCCAGGAGGAGTGTTGAGGCAAGCTGGAGCTAAACTCTGCAGGACAGCGGCCCTCTAGGACCGAGTTTGGACAGCCCCGCTTAAAGGGCTCCGTACATCAGGAACAATGATAGATTGCCTAAACTACAAATCACAACGAATCAAGCAAGGAAAAGAAATTAAAATCCATGAACCTGAAGCAGTATTCACAGTCTTAAAACCAACACTGTCTCCTGCTCAGTAGAATGAGCACTTTAAGAACTAAGAATATTTTAACTGAACGTAGTTCTAGCTTTGTATAATTGCCCAGGGTGAATATCTAATTCAGTTCAAAGATGTTGACATGGTTTTGAACGAGGGCACGTATATGTTCTCTATTATTTAACTCCTATCAAGGGTAAAATTATAATTGCAGTAGATGCCAGTTCCAAGAAAGAAAATGCTCCGGGAACCTGTAATTAAAGCGTAATATCCAGCATCCAGGTAGCAATACTTTTAAAATTGAAACAAAAGAGAAAATGAATCTGAATCTTAATTTTATAAGAACAAAGTTCTGCACCATATGTTTGGTTGGTCTCGGTGGGCGATAGTTACTCCATCTGATATCCAGCTGGCCTTTGCCATGTATTACTAGCACAAAAAAAATTCTCCAACAGAGCACAAGTTCAGCTTCAAAATGTAAATAAATAATACCAATTATTTAGAAAATTCCACTGAGATGTTTGTTTCAACAATGAGTCTGGCAACATGGTGAGAAGAAAAACAAAGAAACCTAAGATCATATTATTATATTAACTCCATTGGAATGTTTTCTGAACAGCAATAACCATTTCCACACACAAAAGCAAGGACTTTAGTTGCCAAATGGTGGTCAGAGTTTATCAGAACCATGACTGCATAAAATATTGGCACACACACACCCTTTGTCTGCAGGTACACACACATTTCTCCAGCAGCTGGCCCATGAGAACAGTGCAAAGTGCATCTTAAACTCATCCTTACTATTGGAATGAACAGACTCATTAAGTTTTATCGACCAAGACATCAGCAATTGGTTTTCATTTTCAATTTTGCAATAATAATTACTATCTGCAGCAATGGCCACTGTTGCAATAGCCCCAGCGGTGTTTAATTAATTGATTTATCTTGGGTCACTTCTCAACAATATCAATATATTCTTCTGTCTGGCTTAGCCATTAGATATAATAAAAGCGTGACATGGGGCAATCAGTAGCTTCACTCAGCCCAGACTCTCTGCTTATCTGCTCATAATCATGCCCTCCATCATTTTATTAGCCTTCGTTGAGATATTTATAGTGTCTTCTCTTCACATAGACCTGGGAGTCTGGTTTCTGAATACCCTAAAATCACAAGCTATACTGAAAGAGTAGCTAACCATAAAAAAACATATTTCTTCTCTTTTTTTGCTTTTCAAACCATGTATGTGTTTCCTTTATTCTGTTTAGCACAAAGTTAGATGCTGGACTGAGTGTACGAGTTGCATTTTTCCATTAAATGAAAGTATAATGCTTTCGAACATGATCCGTTTGCGGTCCGTAAGCAGTGCAGAAACAGCACAAGCTCATTATAACACAAGATGCATATGCTGTGCGCAACTTATCTGTGGCTGTATACCACAAATACAACCATTAGTTCTCCATTATTTGGTTCTATCTATCTGTCCGTCCGTCCACCCATCCATCTCCTTTTTTGAGTATAACAGTAGGCTGTGTTATTACACTTTCATTGTATATAATCATGCAGCTTGCACATTCTGCCTAAAATCTAATTTCACAGAAGAAAGTGTTAACTGTTCTTTTTTTAAATACATCAGTGATGTTGCAACTTTATTTTTACTTTCCTTGTACAGAAAACGAAGCTCGTATGCTCTGTAGAAGATCTCCTTTTATTTTTCATTGAAGGAAGAAAATGTGAGGAGCATGGGGGTTGGACTTTTGGATGAGTTATTGCTTTGATGTACCACCATGACAGGTCGGAAAGTTGATTCAAGTTTTCTTTTCACTAAATCAAGGTGCGATTTTCTCATTCCAAAAACGTTCTCTCCAGACGCGACATCCGTAAAACTGCAGAAAATCTTTCAAGCTCATAATCATTTCCCTGTGCATCTCATTTCCACTAATTCCACACTCTTCATTTGCTCAGGGCTGATCTACAGGAAACATGACTCCACAGTAATTATACCGCTCTTCAAAGGCAGAGCTGAAATAGTTCACAGTGACGTACAAGTAGCTGAACTATGCGGGAGGTGAGATCAGGATGGGGCTTGAAGAACAGAAAATCATTTCATTTTGTCTCAGGAATAGCAACAAGTTGTGCCTAGAATGCTACATGAACCCTGCAAGCTGGCTTAAGAATGATATCCACTTCTGGGCTGACATCTACATCTTTGATTTTCTTCAACATGAAGGAAAAAATAAGAAGTTATATAAAGGGCGAGAGCCATGAATGAATACAAGAACAAACGGATTGCTTTGATGTAAGAATGTTCAAAGCTTTCTCTGGGTTGATGCAAAACTCAAAGAATGGAGACTTTAATTGCACCGCCTTTAAAAAGCGGTCTGAAAGAAGTCCATGTATGATAGTTGAGCACAAGCATTTTTTCTGCATTCATACAGGAATATTGGTAGCATGTGGTCAAAGCAGTGTTACTGAGTGCGTTGTTGTGCCATGGTAGATCAGAAGTGGTAAATGCAAGTAATAAAACACATAGTAAGGAAAGCAAAATAAAAAATTCTTATCAACTTGTAAAAGAGTGGACAAAAATGCATCACATATCATGTATTGCCCATCTCAAAGGCTGTGTATACAATTAAACTTGGTGTTTTGGTTCAGATTAATCCATTACTTGATTGAAACTATAGCCAACATGGACAGGTTAGGTGAAAAGCCTTCATAATCAAGACTTTGTAAGGGTGCTTTCACACATGCCTCATTTAGTTTGATTAAATTGTACTAGAGTTCGTTTTTTCCTCTTTAGTGCGGTTCGCTTGGACAGGTGTGAAAGCAGCAATCGCACTCGGGTGCGCACCAAAAGTGGACCAATCAAGCGTACTGAGACCTCCTTGAAGAGGTAGTCTCGGTAGGCTTTCAAATGAACTCTGGGGCTGTTTATTTGTTGTGAGAATGTGATCCGACCTCGAACAGAATCAACTGCAAAAGTACTGATCATTTTTGGACTAAACCAGCTGCCGTAGTAAGCTGCGCTGACATTATGTGCATTAATATTTTCAGAAGATGAGTATGTCAGAGTTAAGAATAATTAGTGCACGCCTCCGCTTGAAGTGACGAGCGATGCACGCTCGCCGTTTGCAGTGCATTAGAAAGTTGTTTTCAAGTCGCATCCGCGCTTCATTATAAAAAGGTATTGTTTGAATACTGTGGTAAATACACTAGGGGTGTCCCCGACTAAGGATTTACACATTCGAATCAGAATTTTCGAATCTCTCTATGGTCGACCTATAGTCGAATCATCTGTGTGTGTGTAAACCATAGACAGGAAAAAAATAAACGGTATAAACGGGTTGGGAAGGGCAGGACACTAGTCAGCAGGAGGCTAAGACTATTTTTATTTTACTTTACACACGGCACACAGCCACCACTTTTAATAAAGTGATCAAAACTATACACTACACATTCGTAAATGAACCGTTTTCTCATAAGACCCCGATCGAAACACAGAACATCACAAAAATATATAAAAGAACATTTTGATAAATAAACCTAAAAAAATACCTGCCTAGAGAGTGAAGGGGGGATTTTGAAATCCACTACCGCTTCAATATACATGTATATATTTATATCCTAAATAACTTCATAATCAAAACCTTAATTAATATTTATCTTCCTATATTACCTATATTATTATAATGATTCTATCCAGTTATGATTTTGCTTTGTTTCTTGTTTTCTAAAGTGTGTATTTGGTCTCTGAGGAGTGACTGAGGGTCTGGCCTAGAGATGTGTGACGTGTCACTAAACACTGGCAACAAGGTCGTGTGTTTGGATTTTTGAGGTATCACACACCCCTAACATGTCAGGAGTGCAGTAACAGCGTTTGCTCACTTAGCCCGGCTTCCAGATATGAAATATGGATTTGTCTTTCATTTAATTTATTATTTTTTATTCCTTTTATATTTTCTTTTACTGAAACACTAAAAAGTCAAGATGAATATTGCCTGTACTATTGTGTGTCCCTCTCACTATAAGAAAGCACATGTTATCAGTATGTTTTGGTAAGAACTAGTTAGAACTGGAGCTTAATCAGCTCCAACCTTGGAGAGACTGTGTATCTGTGTATGTGCGCAATATTCTATGCTACAGATCAGAATGGTGTACAATGGGCACCCTAAGAGATGGGTGGACTTGTTGTTCTGGGCAAGCTGGCGCCTGCTCCAGATCTGGAAGGTCACTACGGGCCTAATTCTGGGTGAAAGCATCAACAAGTGACACGTCAGTGGAAACGTGCATCAGATTAACTGACTCGAGTGGAAATTTACCATGACTGTGCATTGTCTCTGAGCCAATCAGAACCATCCACATTGCAGTAATGACGTGGATAAGACCTTGAAAACGGTATAACTGTTGGGACAATGGTATGTACGATAGGGCGAGGCAACGAGACGGTGAGAGAGGGAGCGCAGCCTACGAACTCCTTGTGAGACTTGAAGCTGGCTTCTGCTTTTGAAACTGCAAACTATTCTTAAGTAAATTTTTCTTTTAATTAATTGCAATCCTGACTCTGTCTTCATTTCTTCACTACTGGTCCTGGGTCATAAGCTGTTAACCCCTAACAAGAGGAAAAGAACACCTTGAGTGCATTTATATGCACGTTCTTACGCCGATTGTGCCTGAAGGGGGTCGCACACCAGACTGAAGCTCAGCGCCGTGTCTCAGGTATCTCACACCAGGCAGACGTGAACATTACGCGCCGCGCACGAGCTCAATTTTGAATTACTGCACTATGAGTGTATCTTGCAGTACAGGGTGAAATCAGTATATACATTCACGATTTGAGGGAAATATACATTTAAGCGTTGGTGTATATGTGTTCGAATTTTAAAGGTGCGGCGCGTCTGGTGCCAGGCTCAGTGCCCTTAAAGGGGCGATTGCTCAGCGCCGCGACATGTCTTTATAACACTAATATTGAGCACACCCATATTGCCAAAATGGTATAATCCTCATTTCATAACACCCGCGAAGATTCGACCATGAGATCAGTGGTCGAATCCGGTCCTGCATATCGATGCATCGAATCTTCGACTATTAGGGGTCACCCCTAAAATACACACAGTGTAGTAGATTATGGCCAGGGACAAAACCAGCCCACAGTCGTCTCTCCATAGTGTTGTGTAGTTTGCTGGCTTAAGCGGCTCTTCCTCTTCTGTTGGAATTTTCCCACACGTAAATTCTGACCAATTGAAAAGCAGTTTAAGAAATACACCATGGCCAGTGAGTGATGTGGATGTTGTCACGTGCCTGTGTGTTGGTTTGTTTCAACTGGTTCGGACCAAAGCAATCAGTGTGGTGTGAAAAGGAGCCAAACAAGCTGCAACATGCAACAATGCATAATTGTTAATTGTTTGCCCTTGGTTCGGACCAAATGAACCGAACTAGAGATGTGAAAGCAACCCAAGCATCCTTGTTCACATTACTTAAAAAGTCATGAAACTACATGAAAAAAAAATTTCTGTGTTATTTGTATTGACAGCTTTACTTAAGTGTTTGTCCAGTCAACTTATCATTACTGAGTGAAACGAACAAACTGGGCAGTGGATCGGTAGCTCCCAGCATGCTTTGCAAGGGACTGCATTAGGACAGTACATTTAGGGACTAAAGTGTTATTTTATGTGTGTTTTTCAGTAAAGGGAAAGATGCTGTTAGTTTATGTTAGTGTTTAATGTTGGACATTTAGAGGAGTTTCTGTAATTTTGTGGTTATTATTATGCAGAAGAGTGGTGCCTGTGTTTAGACATGGGCAGTAATATGCATATTTATTGGATGGAATTCCTGCACATAAAATTTATTGAGTTTATCCAATGAGTTGCATTTTTTTATTTAAATATGCTTGTTGTTATTTAATAATTTTCCACTTACACTTGTAGACCAAACAGTTAATTTAATAAGTTAAATTAACCTAACATAATGAACTTTTATAAATTTAACATAGCATTATATAAAAAAACTGTACATATTAATATTATATAACATATAACAGTGAAAAAAATCAAATGGTTTGTCATCTTTACTTGAATTTATTTTTTGTTCATATAACTAAATTGTTATTTGTAAAAATGGCTTAATATATTTGCGTGGAACCACATGATGCTACTTTTTAAGTAAAGTCAACAAGTCATTTTAAATGATGCATAATTACATGCAAGCAACTAACCGCAAACTAAACCCCAATCCTAACATTAATTAATATTACTCAGTACTTAAATGTATAATTGCACTAAAGAACACCTTAAAGTGTAACCTAGTTTCTTACACATCTCAAATATTTTCTGTATTATACCTGACCTTTACAGCCCCAAAAATAAGATGTTTTCAAAACTCTTTCATTTCACAGCTGGCTATAGTGCATTCAAACATGCTAATTGCAATTATTCATATGTGCGTGGTGTTGGCATTAAGTGAAAGAAACAGACTAGTTGCTGCACTGACATTTTCACAGTAATTATTTATAGAGTTAAGCAATAGAACAGAAGAGTCATTATAGCCATTCTCAACCTGTGAACACGCTTCTCTGTTCGGCACATTGCTAATATAATTCTGTATGATTTATAAGCTGTTTTCCTCATGGGGCCAAAAAAATGCACCAACAAGAATAAGGATATTGCCATCGTTGTTTGTCCCCATAATGTGGGGTTTTTCTCAACCTCTCTTCACAAACTATATAATCTGTCCCCTACCTCTAAACCTTCCCATCTATCCCGTTTCTGTATTTTTACATGTTCAAAAAATCCATAATCTCACTTAATTTCACATGATTTACAAGCTGTTTTCACATGGGGAAACAACACAACATTTTATTTTTATTTTTATAATCATTTAGGGACATTTGGTCCCCGTAATATAAGGGATATCAGATACACACTCAAACTAATTGATATCAGATACACACTCAAACTTGCTAATTACTAACTGAAATTCAGTTTTGACAATGTTCAAGAATTTGCTTCATTAGTTTATTGTAATTGAGTAAAATATATGTAAGCACAAAGTGCCTGAAGTCTTGAAATTCTAGAGATGTTCAGAAATAAAATGTGTACAGCATATAGGGCAGTTTAAAGTTTATAAATTCCCTTTTTATAAAAGGATATGGTTCACTACTTGCTTGTAAAACCTGTGTTCTGAAATTAAACTAGTTGAGAACCACTTCTCTAAATCATAGTTTTTTTAGACTCACAAAACATACACACACTCAAGCTTTACATATTGAGGACATTAACCTCACTAAAAGCTTATAATGATGCCATCTGGAAAGACAAATTAAACCGCAAACAAATTACAGCGACATGCAGGTGGACATTACCTGTGAAATCTTCTGGAAGAGAGAAGTGTCTTGTGAAAAAGTCAGTAACAAGCATTGTTTGACCAATAATAGAGTTTCCACTTCACCCCAGTGGCTGTCTGCCAAAAATCGAAAGGTAATCAGACAGATTTAATATTCCTACTACACGTAAACACCATTAACAATATGCACACTCACAAACACACACTGACTATGACAACGTCTGAAGACCTACAGTACCATATGCACACTAATTGGACAAAGTGCAGACAGTTTTTTAATCACATCACAGTGAACATTAGAGATAATGAGGGTCTTATTTTCTTCTTTGAAAGGTATGCTGTAGCTGTAATTAGGGCTTATTGTTATATTTATCTTCCGCCGTGGTGAGTAGCCATGGCAAGTTATGCAGGCAAACATCTTAGTCAATTTATATGAAAGTAAGTAATTTACTTCACCTTTACCATGGTCCACCATTGCCCTCTGGAGATAATCTGAATGACCGTCCTCAGCTTAAACTGATATGTTTGCATGCTAAACAACTGAAGGGTTATTATGCAACCAATAACTTATCCAATGCTACATATGCAATGCCTGCTTTGAGCCTTAACCTATAACAAGTGTATATTAAATAACACACACACACACACACACACACACACACACACACACACACACACACACACACACACACACACACACACACACACACACACACACAATGGTTGATGTCAAATCAAAGAGATTCTGGTATTTTGTATTTGGGTGATTACAATTTGGGTGAAACAATTTTTTTTTTTTTTTTCTTCTTTTTTTTTAACATTAACCTGCCTGGTTGGCACAATGAATGGAAATTAGGCTAAATCTGGCACAAATCCGCCATTTCTGTTTTCAGTGTTATAAGCAGGGGTTGACATTAACTTTTTTGGTCACCAGCCACTGTGGCTAGTGGGAGTGGCTGCCGTACCTGCCACAGCTGACATCTACCCGCATTTGGCGGGTTGGCGGGTGTTAATGTCAAGCCCTGGTTATAAGGTAGGGGTGCTATTACACAGCTTCTGAAGGAGTACAAAGTTCCCTGATCAAAATAGGCAAAAGAGAAAGAAGCAGAAACAAGTGATAGCATTCGTAATTAAATATATATTAGCAATATTACACGACTAGCAGTGCAATATGGCTGTATATCACCAAATTGCCAAATCACAGCTTCAATGAAGTGACTCAGCTTGTTGACAGTTAAACAGTTGAGCCCACGCGTCTATAAGATAGATAAAGCACGAAAAACCGTCTCTCTTTGAAAACAAAAAGGACATGCTAAACTGACTTCACTTGGTATTGTCTCTCATTTCCATTTAAAGCCCTCCAAATATCACATAGATCATATTTCTTTATAAAATGCACAAGACGTTTACGTGAAGCCAAGTGAGGCTCAATATGATTCCTATCGATATTGAGTTCAGCACAATTGAAATCACCACCTAGAAACAAGAAATATTCAGGGCAACAGTTTTGCAGAGTTGAACAAAGTATGTCTAAAAATACCATTCTTTGGACTGGTGCAGTTGGTGCATAAACACAAATAAAAGTCATCACTAAACTTTCAAAAACAGCTCCAACCTTTAAAAGCCTACCTTTCACTATTTCATCAACATCATAAGAGACAGGACTAAAATTCTTTGTAAATAAAATGGCAACTTCCCCACTTATTGAAGTATTGTGACAACACAGGGATGCCATCAAACTCTCTCTCATTCAACAGCATTTTTCACATCCCAGTGAGTTTCTTGTAAAAAAGCAATATCAATATTTTTCTGTTTAATTACTTCATATATTGTAGTTCTTTTTCTAGAATCTCTTGCACCATTGACATTTAAAGTAGCTAAATGCAGTTCATTCATCATTAACACAAAAGAAAAGAAAAAAACAAAGAACTCAAAAACTTGCTCTTAAAATTAAAAGACATCATTATTCGAAGCAGTATTGAGATTTCTCACTATTTACTTTAAAGGATACACTTCTCTGTTTGTAAAACAACTTTCAGCCATTAGGCTTCTTGCTTTTTCGACAAACTGCGTGAGATCAGGAAAATATTCCTTCATGCACATACCCTTTTTATTTTTAGTCGGTTTGAGAAACAGCTTAAAGGGTACTTCAGCGCTGGAAAGATGAATCTGTATTTAAACCGGGTCATTAATGTAGTAGGAATGTGAAATTATTTTTGAATTTGGTGCCTTCTAGACTGAGAAAAGACAGAAAATGTATTTTTGTCTCATGGGGATGAAAGACTACAATTCCCAGAATGCTTCGCTGCCCTGCATGTGAGGCCATTCCCAAAGCCACCACGACTAGATTACAGTGACTAAGTTCAGAAAGTACAATTAAATACTGAACGTGTGTGTTTAATATAACGATCGAGTCGCCGCGTGAGTCTCACAGCACTGACTCAGATTAGGAGTCAGATTACATTTAATGTCATAAATGAGCTGATGAGCTCTCGTGATGAGAGCTGAGGTAATCGCGACCACATTCACGGCATACATTCACAACGCGTTTTCAGTTCATGCCTTTGGAAGCTTAACTTTCATAGAAATTAAGTTAAAACAATTACATTGCTCAGCATCCGTTTAAATGAGTGCCTGTAGCTGAGCTGTGCTGTGAGTGTGATCTCCATCCCCCATGCGCGAGTTGAAAACATGCGGAAATGGCTCCCTCTGCTGGCTGTAGTCTTTAGCTTCTGGGCAAACATTCCAAAGATGACGCAAATATTGTCAATTTGCGTCACAAGAGGAATTTTTCCAGAAATAAAATGCATAAATCTCTCGTCTCAGGGGGATATAAGAGGGGGGAGCACGATCATTTGAATATACTCCAGGGTTTCTACTGATACAAAGCCATATGCTAATCGCTGAAATAAACCTTTAATATCATCCAGCTCGCGATTATGTCCAACAAACTCGCTCTGAGAAAGTGTCGTGCTAGAATCAGAAGACACCCCCTCATCCTCTATATCCTGTACTTCAACCTCTTGTAGACTTTTTTTTACTTACTTTGGCATCAATTACTTTGTTACTCTTCTTCCTTTTCTGGGGCATTTTGAACAAAATTTGCTCTGTTTCCAAACTAACACAATCCATCTCACATGTTTCTTTGACAGTTTCTTTGAATTCATCACCGAAGCACTTCCATTTTCTCCAACTCCTCTATCGTTAAAAAACTGTTGCACGCTCTCTACAACTGTTATATCAACATCAGAAACAGTTTCGGTATTCTCTGTCCCTAAGTGCTCATGTTGTGATGAGATCATCGCGACCACAGTCTCACCGGGAGCACCTGTAGCTGTCACCGCCACATCCAAGCTCGTCCCCGGCAACACCTCCTCAATAGTGCCGTCAACACCATCCGCACTAGCACCCTCACTATTCTCATTCACAATGTTTAATCCATTATGTGGAAATTTATCAGGACAGTTCCGAATTAAATGCCCAGATTTACCACAACCAAAATACTTAGAAACAAAAATAACAAAATCAAAATCATCAATTCGGAAATTGAGTGCCATGTCCAACTTAGCATCATCTTGAATAATCATATAAGCGAGCCGCCTACATGAAACAATATGTTTCAGCAGAGACGAGCCACTACTGATTGGGATCTTTTTGATCGGAGATACCAATTTTCCATACCGAGATAGAGCCTGTGTTAAAATTTCATCACTTACAAAAGGTGGAACGTTTGACAAGGTCACTCGTTAAGCTGGCAATGAAAGGGGAAGAGCAGGGACAAATTCCCCACCAGTGACTACTCTGTTTTCAACAACTTCATTAACCTTATCCACACTTAAGAAACACCACCATGGCGCTATTCATTCTAGAGGCAGATAACACGTTTTCATGGCCCACAACCTCACCAATGGCTAGGCAACATTCCTCTACACTCACTGAGTGAACTCAAAACCTGCGCCCGTGGGGCCGACATGCCGATAAAAAAGCAGCACTCGGCCCAACAAAGACCAAAAAAACTATAAACTCAAAAAACAAAAGAAACCCCCCAAAAAACAACAACAGCAAAAGGGAGAAAATAGAAAAAGATTCACTCACAGCCCTCCACATTCACACCACTCCGTCAACGCTCACTCAGTCACACCGGAAGTGTGTGTGTGTGTGAGAGAGAGAGAGATTGACTAAATGAGTATTGCCTGCATCTGATGTAGCGTTCATTCTTCAGGAAGATATCCATAATATTATATCCAATAAAACACAAGTTTGAATGTCCGCTGAGGAAAGCAATTTCATTGTCTTTGTACTTTTAAAAGATAGACAGCGCTGAAACAACTTCCTTGTTTACAACCAGTCACTCAAAAAAGCCATCTAATGGTGTATGTAACTGAAGTCAAAATTAAAAATCACTAACAGACCCTTTCTTGATACCAAATAAGGCATATTTATATACAATAATATTTATTGAATAATAATATTTAAATTAACAACAATAGCCTTAGTAAAGACAATGGGAAATAAAACAAGCAAATAATTCAGTCAACCGTAAAAAAGCAGCACTTTTTAGAAGAACTTAGGTTAAATATAGCCTAAATATAAAGTTATGAAACATAATTCCCCCATAACCAAAATCGATTTGCTCTGGAACATGTAAAAGAATAATAAGACCAAAGTTTGACTGCTTTATATACTCCAAATTAATGCTTTCTGTTTAACCACCATCTGAAAGACAGCAGCAAATTCACGAAAGACTGGCCGAGATGAAGCTGTTCTCCGCGGGTACACGAGCGCTACAGCCGCTCATGGCCTGAGTCTCACATCTACAAAAGCGTCTAAAGTAGAGTGGCCATCCATATTTGAATGAGCAAATATAGACTACACTCATTCAATTCCTGTCAGATGTTCTTAAGCCAAATTGATTTCTAATGCAGTATTCTGATTTTATGAATGGGCTATGAGATACAAATAAAACCATAGGAGATTTGCATTACAGTGGATTTAAAACAATACAGATTTTTGAAGGGTGATAACACTATTTTTTGCTATGTTATTATGTGTACTAGCACTCCTAGCAGGAGATGAACAAGGCCAGGGGCTTTGAGGGTTTGGTGGCCATGGTGACCCTAGAGGTGCAGTTGTTGCCTGAGCTGCTGCAGAAAGTGAACTTTTTTGTTAAAAACTGAAAT
The DNA here is from genome assembly GCF_024679245.1 of Pseudorasbora parva. Lineage (NCBI taxonomy): Eukaryota > Metazoa > Chordata > Actinopteri > Cypriniformes > Gobionidae > Pseudorasbora > Pseudorasbora parva. Next base: position 6,860,202 of record NC_090181.1, read on the forward strand.
GTGTATTTATTTATTTTTTGCATTCATTATTTGTTTATTAATGTATTGCTTTATTTCTAGAAATGTTATGTTTTCAGGCACTGTGCACTTTGCAAGACAGGTTAATCTCAGTGGTTAGTTTTTGTATCACAAATACGGTTACTTTGTTCCCTCTTCTGTTACACATAGGTCTACATCAACATGATTTGTAGATCAAATTTGACTGGCAATGAATAGAGTAGGTTATTTCAGAATGTTATTTCAGAATCACTGTATCATGATACCATTGATATGATGGACAAAACTGTATTGTAGTTGTACACCACCGAGTACACCACAGTACGAAATTATTCTTGCCTCACAAAATTGCCTCACAAAGTTTTCATTTGTGGTGGTATGGCAATGGCCACCCTAGTTTAAACAAATCATACAGGCATTAAAGGGTTAGTTCACCCAAAAATTAAAATTCTGTCGAAATCCGATGGCTCAGAAAGGCCTTCATTGACACCAATGTCATTTCCTCTCTCCAGACCCATAAAGGCACTAAAGACGTCGTTACAAAGCCCATCTCACTACAGCGGCTCTAGGCAAGGCAGGGCAAGTTTATTTGTATAGCACATTTCATACCCAATGGCAATTCAAAGTGCTTTACATAGAAATCTATCTAAATAGTGGTAACATTTGCATGAGAAAAAAAAGAATACCATGTATACGAATTAAAAATTAAAAACAAGGATAAATAAAACAGTTGTAAAGATAATACATTTTTAAAAAAATAAATTAAAAAAATGGTCAGATACACAATAGTGGTCTGAAATAAAAATAAAACATTCTTCAGTTTACAGTTTACATGCGCGTACCATCTTAATTAGAACGCCTCTCCTTCATTTCTTTCTCAAACTCGTTCATAACACCCATTTCAATCACTATTCCCTGATTTTTACTCAGGAACCTGCTTTTTAAACACGTTTCACTCATCATACCTTTCCACAGATTTCCACATACTCAAAACCTTTTTGTCAAACTTGCTAGTTTTCATCAATACCAGTTAACTCAAATGAGCATATAAAATCACAATAACCAAAGATAAGAACAAAGGTAAACTAAAACAATTATAAAAAGAATAAACAGATAAGATAAGGTGAAATCAGTCGGACGTACAGTGGCACAGTAATCATTCAGTAAATGCACAGCTAAACAGATGTGTTTGGAGTCTGGATTTGAATGTGGCTACTGTTGGAGCACATCTGATCTGTTCAGGAAGCCGGTTCCAACTGCGGCTGGCATAATAGCTAAAAGCAGACTCTCCTTGCTTTGAGTGAACTCTTGGTATTTCTAATTGATTTGATCCTGCCGATCTGAGCATGGGCGTCGGAACCATTGTGTGTGGGTGGGACAAGACCCACCCACTTTTTAAGACCAATGATATTGGACCCACTCACTTTTATCGTCTCTAATTTGAGAAACTTATTAAGAAACTTATTATTAAACATATTCCCCTTTTCTAATATTTTCTATTTTTTTATTGAAAATAAATACCTTTCCGATCTCATAAGTGATGGGGAAAGGGAGTAGAGCGAGTGTGGCAAAAGCCGGATTCGATCCTATGCTCGCGATATGCGTCAAAACTTAATGTTCTGCGTCTTACCCCTACTCTATAACCATGGTAAATAATTGCAGTGATTTCTGTAATTTTGTCAATCGTTTAGTAAACGGCACTTTTTCTGTCTGGATCGGATACGGAGCATAAAAAAACATGCAACTTGTTCATTATCATTATCTGTGAAACTGTTGATTTCTATGGCAGTTAAATGAATATAGCCTTTTTATTAGACTATTGGTATTAACTGGTTTGAGGTCTTTTTTTAGTATAGGAAAGGGATATGGCCTAAAACGCACCATAATGCAGGAAATCACATCTATGAAATATTTTTTTTTCCTGGGGGAGAACCCCCAGACCACCCGCGAAACTGTTTCCCCATCTATCATATTTTGCCTTAGCTGCTGCTGACCCACCCACTTTTTATTTGCTTCCGACGCCCATGGATCTGAGTGATCTGTTGGGTTTGTATTTAATCAGCATATCTGCAATGTATTGGGGTCCTAGCTCATTGAGTGATTTATAAACAAGTAATAGTACTTTAAAATCGATCCTAAATGTAACTGGAAGCCAGTGTAAAGACCTGAGGACTTGTGTGATATGGTGATATTTTCTGGTTCTGCTCAGAGTCCTGGCAGCAGCGTTCTGTATGAGCTGCAGCTGTCTAATGGTCTTTTTGGGAAAGGCGGTGAGGAGTCCATTATAGTCCACCCTACTGGTGATGAAAGCATGGACCAGTTTCTCTAAGTCTTCCCTGGAAACAAAGCATAATTCCTGCAACATTTTTCAGATGATAGTATGCTGAGTTAGCTATTTCTTTGACATGACTACTGAAACTCAGGTCTGACTCCAAAATCACACCAAAAAACTAGATTTTTGTGTTATTAGATCTTTAGCCTTAAGGGGGGGGGGGGGGGGATGCTGTTTCATGCATACTGAGCTTTTTACACTGTTAAAGACTTGGATTCCCATCCTAAACATAGACAAAGTTTCAAACACTAAGTTGGACGTTTGATGGAGTATTTCTGTGTCAAAAATACTCCTTCCGGTTTCTCACAAGTTTCGAAGAGTTTTTTTCGAGTATGGGTCCGCTTGACGTCGATAGAGCGGAAGGTCCTTGTATGGGCTGTACTGGCTCTTCTCCTGGAAGGGCGCGCGCGCTCGTGACTGAGGCAAAAGAGGAAATGCATGCCCATAAACACTCTCTCGGGTGCAGATCCACTCGTCCGTGCAACACTTCTGTCGCGCCGCGCTCCACTTTATTCCTATGGGTGACGTCAAGCCACTTCAACGCTTCAGCACAGCATTCTGGGAAGGCAGCGCTGCATTTGAACCGATTTGAACGCAGAAATGACGAGAAGCGTCACAACATTGCTTCAGTCGTGTCGCAAAAGTGGATCTCCACGGTCTCTGCTGTCACAGGACTTCACCAAATCAACAGTTACCAAAGAAGTGTGTTTTTGACGGAGCGGTCCCAGCGATAAAGGTTCCCGGTCGTGCTTTGGAAGCAGTCGGTGAATAAAACTGCTTCAAATGTCTACGTTGGCTATCGTCGCGTAAGTAAACATCAGTAAACAACACGATTGTGTTTAGTTGATTTATCAATGGAGCATGCGATCTATGGTGTGTGTTTAAATACATTTGTTTAGCTGACTAATATGTCAGTTTGTTTATTGTAAAACCACCCAAACATAAAGCTATACGGGACGTTCTCACAAAGCCTGCTTCTTCATGCGGTAACGGTTACTCCATTGTTGTTCTATGTATAACGTTACACTAGTCTGACGTGCAAAACCGTTTTGCTTGCTCCTGCTAAGGTTTAGTCGCATACAATAGTCCATAAACCGAATCATGTCATCATAAACCACGAGTAAACAAACGCAAATGTTGACAGGCCACTAAATACAGTACATACCACAGAGACGGACATCCTGCTGTTGCTGTTTCTCCTGTTCAATTTATTTCATCCTCCGGATCCCATTCTGAATCATATATGTATTAGTTTAATCTGATTGATAGCCATGGTTTATTTAGGGTAACGTTTTCTTCTCCACGCTTGAGGATGTCACCGCTTTCAGAAGCTCTCGTGCTGTAGCTGCGCGCTCATCATTCTTTAGCTCCGCCCACACGATACGCCTCCAGCTGCTCGTTTTTTTCACTCAGACTTATGGTCTCCTATACTCACATAATAACCTCTCCCTTCTAAGTATGACCTGAACAATTTGAGGACATCCAGAGAGCCCAACCCAGTTTTCCAGCCTGTGAAGAAGTATTTTGGGGTCAACAGTGTGGAATGCAGCACTGAGGTCGAGGAGTGCCAGAATTGATGTTTTGCCTGTATCAGTATTAAGCGCATATCATTTATAATCTAAATTATTGCTGTCTCTGTGCTGTGATGTGGATGGAAACCAGATTGAAAATTGTCAAAGTATCCATTCGAGCTTAAAAATGTGTTCTGATTGAAAACTAATTTTTCAATGATCTTGCCTATGAAGGGCAGATTTGAGATTGGTATGTTGGGTCAGTAGTACTCTATAATCATTTTATGAAGCGACGAGTGGTTTTTGTGCACCAAAAACGAAACAAGGACTTCTATAGTGACGGGTCAAATTCAAAACAAAGCTTTGAACCGTTGTGAATCAGTGTACCGCTGATATGAACTGCTCGAATCTTTGTTTTGAAATTGGCCCGTCATTATAGAAGTCCTTATTTCGTTCTTGGTGCACAAAAACCACTCGTCGCTTCATAAAATGATTGTAGAGCCGCTGTAGTGAGATGGGCTTTGTAACGACGGCTTCAGTGCCTTTATGGGTCTTGAGAGAGGAAATGACATTGGTGTCAATGAAGGCCTTTCTGAGCCATCGGATTTCAACAAAAATATCTTCATTTGTGTTCTGAAGATGAACAGAGGTCTTATGGGAGTCGAACGACATTAGAGTGAGTAATTAATGACAGAATTTTCATTTTTGGGTGAACTAACCCTTTAAAGTTTATATATGAGTCACATATGTATTTGTGGTCAAAACTTATGATGGATTTGATCAACCGCCATGACAGTCGCTGGTGCAGAGTGAGACAAATGGTGAAATGGTTTGAGAAATGATATTGGATGACTATCAGATGACTGGAAAGGCTCTCAAAAACCAGAAAGAAACAACACAATCTTTAACATTAAACAGCATATAAATAAAAGCCGCGTAATGTTACTGAATCAAAACTCAACCCAGAATGAGCTATAAGTATCACACACAATTTCTGTCAATCTTGAGTACCTATTGAGTAGTATTGTACACATGCTTCTCTCGCTCTGGTCGAAGTGTGCGCGTGTACAGCCCGTGAAAGGAAATTCCGCCCTTGTTGACATCACACACTTTCCGAAAACTTTCCGAAACTTGTGAGAAACTGGAAAGAGTATTTTTGACACAGAAATCAAATATCCAACTTATTTTTTGAAACTTTGTCCATGTTTAACATGGGAAACCAAGTCTTTAAAGGGGGGGTGAAATGCTGTTTCATGCATACTGAGCTTTTTACACCTTTAAAGACTTGGATTCCCATCCTAAACATAGACAAAGTTTCAAAAACTAATGTTGGACGTTTGATGGAGTATTTCTGTGTTAAAAATACTCCTTCCGGTTTCTCACAAGTTTCGGCGAGTTTTTTTCGAGTATGGGTCTACTTGACGTTAAATAGAGCGGAAGGTCCTTGTATGGGCCGTATGGGCTCTTCTCCCGGAAGGGTGCGCGCGCGCGTGGCTAGAGGGAGAGAGAGGAAATGCACGCTGTAAACAGTCTCTCAGGTGCAGATCCAGTCGTCCGTGAACACTTATGTCGCGCCGCGCTCCACTTTATTCCTATGGGTGACGTCGAGCGACTTCAACGCTTCAGCACAGCATTCCGGGAAGGCAGCGCTGCATTTGAACCGATTTGAACGCAGAAATGACGGGAAGCTTCAAGGCATCGCTTCAGTCGCGTCGCAAAGTGGATTTCCACGGTCACTGCTGTCACAGGACTTCACCAAATCATACCAAAGAAGTGTGTTTTTGACAGAGCGGTCCTGCTTTGGAAGAAGCCGGTGAGTAAATCAACTTCAAATGTCTCTGCTATTGGCTACCGTCGCATGAGTAAACATCAGTAAACGATACGATCGCGTGCTTCGTCATTCAAATGCGCTAACGGTTACTCCATTGTTGTTCTGTATAACGTTACACTATTCTGACTCTGACGTGCAAAACCGTTTTGCTTGCTACCTCTAAGGTCTAGTCACATACAATAGTCCATAAACCGAATCATGTCCTCATAAACTGCACACAAAGGCCCCTAAATACAGTACATACCACAGAGACGGACATCCTGATGTTGCCGTTTCTCCTGTTCAATTTATTTCTCCCTCAGATTTGATTGTGGATCATTATCTGTATTAGCTGAGATAGATGGGTTTCTCCACGCTTGAGGACGTCACCGCTTTGCGCTCTTGTCATTCTTTAGCTCCGCCCACTCGATACGCCTCCAGGCGCTCGGTTTTTTCCGGAAAGACTCGGTACAGCCCATATTTCTTTTATAAATATGATAAAACTAAAGACTTTTCGGAGATATGAAGGATGCAATACTACTCTATAGGTACTCAAGATTGACATGAGATTGACTGAAACTGATTGTTTCACCACCCCTTTAACAGTGTACAACATTCAGTATGCATGAAATAGCACTGGCTGACTCAGCAATTGGAGGAAGATTATTTTATTTGATCAAAATTACACGTTTGGGGCTATATGCTAAGCACTATGTTGCCTTAGCATATCACACTGTGAACACCGTCCATATGTTGAAGAATGATGGTGGTTGTATCATAGGGCATAGTTCTCGACAGCAGCAACTGGACAACTCAAGATAGGAGGAAAATGGATGGAGTTATAATACAGAAAAATCCTGCAGGAAAATGTGCTGCAATCTGCAAGAGCACTGGGATTTGGAAAATAATTAATCTCCAAATAGACAGTTAAAAAAAGCATTAAAAAAAAAGAAGAAAAAAAAAGGTTAATTTCCTAGAGTGGTTTAGTTAAAGCCCCAAATTTAGTTTGCATGAGCATCTGTGGAATGGCTTTAAAATTGCTGTTTACTAATGGTCCACATCCAATTTGATGGAGTTTGAACATTACTTGAACTGAACATTTTAATATTTATTTACATTTATAGACCAAAACAGTTTGGCTACCAACATTCTTCAAAATATCATTTTTTAGAAAATCATACAGGTTTGAAACAATGTAAGAGTGAATAAATAAAAATAAAAAATACATTTAATTTGTATTATTTTTAAAATTAATAAACATACATGCATGCATGCATACACACACACACACACACACACACACACACACACACACACCTGGTTGCCTTAATTTTTTGAGTTCATTGAAATGAAAAATTAATACAATGAACATTTTTGAGAAGCAACAACTGTTATGCAAATATTATTAAAAGATTGTGTGTGCATATTGGGTAATTGTGTGTGTTTTATTTGTGATGACTGAGTGAAACGGTGCTATTGTGCAAATTGTGCTATTTTCATGATTTATCACATTTTTTTTAATGTGGAATAATATTTGAATTTCCATTTATTAAACCAATTTCCTTCATTGTATCAACTCAAATTTTTAATTTCAATAAACTAATTTAAGGCAACCAGGTTACTTATTTTAAATTAAACCAACATTTTATTTTACAATATTATATATATCTATAATATATATATAAATAATGAAGTGATACTCTAAATAAGAAACTAAAACTGGCAATAGGATCAAGGCTGTCAATGGCTAAATGAATAAGCAATTATCATTATTATTAATTCAAAAAGCTGATTCATTCAGGAATTAAGTAAATGGCTCTCTTTATGAATGGACCATTGAATCATTGGTTCACATGAGTGACTCGCTCAATATGCCATTTTATTCAGAAACGAAATGAAACATCAGGTGTGTTCGACTTGAAGCGGCACTGTGTAGACCAAGCGGTGTATGAGATCAAATTTGTTAATTGCTCTTTAAATCACATTATTTTTCCATAACTTTTAATTAACGCGTTAAAGCCCTAATTTAAAACAAATGTACATTGTCAGTCTTTGTGTTTATTTTCAAATGTTTAGGAATAGGATTTTTTGATCACGATATCACAGCTTGCAAACTTTCCACTTGCATTATTTCTTTTTAGCACACAACAGCATCATGGCCTTCTTGAACAGAGTGCAGAGTCAGGCTATGTTTCCATGGTTACAGGAGCTGGTGAGCTCTGTGTAGAACATTTCCATGTCTGCTCTACCTGGATAGCCAAATAGAAAGAGTAGAAAGAGAAAAAATCTCTTGCTTTTTGAAGCACTCTTTTGAAATCTCGAGATACACAGGCACATTGCAGGGCAACTTTATTGATAATTGGTTTGCAGTTTATCTTTTGAGATGCCTTTTGAATTGAAATAAAATCAGCACTTTAGATTAGGGTCCAGTGTTACAAAGTAGGAGAGACTACGTTACACGCCACTGCAGAAATCCACCCAATTTTGGTTTGCAGATGTTGTTATTCCATTGCTCTGAAGGGTAGAAATACTCATGTTATTTGTCATGACTTTGTCACACATATTTATACATATTCTAGGAAACTCTAAAAGTCCCCCTTTGATATATTACATCATACTTTTATAAGGCTCCATTCTAATCAGCTTGAATATATACAGGGAAGTTATCTTGGCCTCTTGGAATTGATTATGGTTATTATTTAAAATCAGTGTCTATTGAAACTAATAGCAACATATCTTAAACATAACCAGAGCTTTCAGCACCTTGATAGTTAATCACTAGCAAATTACAAGACGAAGAGATGCATCTTAAAATTAATTGCATCTGTGAGTTAAATCAAGCTCTACATACATTATTTAGTTCAGTTTAGCAGCATTCTTCTGGAATTTCTCTTTATTTATTTGACTGTTATATAAAGAAAACAGAGCCCGCAGAACCACAGATACAACTGGGGCATATAAACGAGGGTTGCAATCCATTATTACAGCTTTCCATAAATTATGATTTACAGTTTGGTAACATGCACAGTATAATGCTAAACAAGTGATTTAGATTAAGATTTTAAAAAGAGAAACACGTAGTGTGATAGTGCTTCAAGGCATGCAACCCAAGTTCGAGTCCCAGCTTGCAGACCTTCCCTGCTCCCCCCCCCCCCCCCATCACTAAATCAAGTCAAAAGGTCACTAGGGCCACCATATTTCAAGTTAGTAAGCAATAGGTACATTTTTAATTATATAGCCATTTAAACATAGCAGAGCTATAGTGCTGAAAAGAGTCAAAAAAAAAAAAAATCAATTAAAACAACCAAACAAAACAGACAATAAAACAGGAGTATGATAATATTGAAATGCCAGGGAATAGAGATACATTTTCAATTTTGATTTAAAAATTGCAAGGCGGATGTCCAGAGGCGATTGGTTCCGTAGATGGGGAGCTGCAACAGAAAAAGCTCCATCTCCCTTCGTTTTTAGACCGGCGCGAGGGATAGAAAAAAGAGCCCTGTCTGAAGATCTCAAAAGTCTGGAAGATGACAGTAAGACGATCTTAAATATGAAATGGAGCTTGATCATTAAGAACTTAAAAAACAGGATTTTAAACTGAATTCTAAAATGGATCGGGAGCCAATGTAGCAAAGCTAAAATTGGGGTGACATGATCATGTTCCTTTGTCCCAGTCAGCAGCCTTGCAGATGCATTTTGTACAATCTGGAGCCATGCAAGCGATGACCGAGGAAGACCCAGATACACTGAATTACAATATCTACGTGTGAGGTAATAAAAGCATGAATAACCTTCTCCATGTCTTGGAATGACAAAATGATTTAAATTTAAAATTAATCCGCAAATTAAAAAAATAATTTGTTTGGATAAACATAATTCTGAGTCCACGATGACACCAAGGTCCTCATTTCATTTGAAAAATGTATTTGACCATGTCCCAGATGCATTCCAAACAAAGGTTGAACGGAATCAACAGCTTTCAACGGCAGGTACAGCTGTGCATCATTGGCATAAACATGAAATGAAACATTGTGCTTCTTAATAATATCCCACAGTGGATGCATATTAAACAGTTAAACAGAAGCGGACCCAAACTAGAGCCCTGAGGTACTCCACTAATAATAGGAGCAGAAGATAAAGAGAACTTAATCTAGAGAAAAAAGACCTGTCTTTAAGATATGAACTAAACCACCGTAAGGCCATACCAACCCGATCACACATAAATGCGTATAAATAGTACGAGTGTGCAATGTCGTGGAATGTATACGCCAAAACTCATTTTGGCGTGCATATGATACGCTGTTTTTTGCGTGCATATGATACGCACTTTATGGCGTATATATGACACGCGCTTGGGTAGGTTTAGGGTGGTGGGGTGGGGGGTTCGTATGTATAATACGCCATAAAATGTGTATCACATGCACGCGAAAAACAGCGTGCCATAGACACGCCAAAATGAGTTTTGGCGTATACATTCCACGACATTGCACACTCGTACTATTTATACGCATTTTTGTGAGAATACCCTGGGCCATACACTTAAAACCAAACAAGGAGAACTCTCAACAGTTATTCTCAGGGTGCGAACTACAGGGGAGCTAGAGGGAGCTCGGCTCCCCTGAAAAAGTGATTTGTGAAATTTTGAGGGGGTTTCAAAAAATATTGACACTGTGTTATTCTGAGGTGCAATTTCAGTTTTGTGTAATGTAATCATCGTGGACTATTATATGTAAAATTGCTAAAAATATATAATTAATTCATGCATGACGGCGATTTAAATCTAATTCACTTCAATAAAGATAACTGTTATCTTTGTTATCTATGTTAACTATGTTATCTACATGCTGTTCTTGTCATGACCATTAAGGTGTGGTGGCGCTGCGTTGCAAATTCCACTCATGTTAGTTTTTTCTACGAATCTTTGCGTTGACATGTACTGAACTGTTCAGTACATGTCAACGCAAAGATTCATAGAAAAAAACATAAACGAATATTCACTTCTTGATCTTGGATTTCTGGACGAACAGCAAAGGAAGCTGACCTCAGGCCTCACTCATGCTTGAAATAATAATAATAAATAAAAAATAACACCGCAACATGTTTTCAATAAAAGCATTGCGCATTTTAAAGATTTAAATTAACAAAAAGTCAGAATAAGACAAAATAAATCCCTTATATAGAATACAACTAATTGTAATAGATTTTACATTTTGTGTCATTTTAAAAACAATTCATTTATTCTTATTCAACTGTTTATAAGCATGCTACCGTGTTCTTTATTTATTACAGTTTGTTGAAATCACTGTGTGTTACTAATTTAATTTCTGTTTTGGGATGCATTTGTTTTAAAGAAAGGTTTGTTATTAATACCTTATAAAGTTCTTGCTCTCAACAGACTTTGTGTTTTGTATCACTTGTGCACTGTCCGTTTTCGGAGCATAAACCTGCCCGTGTAATGCGTACCGGAAACTGTTCTATTTAAAAGATTATTAAATGTTTATTAATATTTAAAGAATGTGTGCCACCTGATCATATTGCACCAAATGCAACACTGCACTCCACTGGGTCTGCCGCAAGACATTTACGATGCCGAAGAGTGAAACGTGAAGTCGTGAAAGATGATACAAATGCAAACCGACACTATTATTATATATTTAGCCCCACCCACCGAAGCTTCGAATATTCGATATTGATTGCCACCTAAGCTTCGAAGCTCAAAAAATGGCATTCGAAACAGCCCTAATAACAACCATTAAAAGGATCCAAAACATGAGCATGATCGTGTGTCGGATTCACATGCTCACAGAGAGCAGAAAGTTGGAAAGGATTTCTGCAGTGGCGTGTAACGTAGTTTCTCCTACTGGCCACTTTGTAACATATACATTTTTCTGTAACACTTTAAATTAGGGTCCAATTCTCTCTATTAACTAGTTATTTTAATGCATATTGCTAGGATATTGACTGTGTATTAGTACTAATAAAGCACATATTAATGCCTTATTCTGCATGATTATATTCTATATCCCTTAATCCTACCCAATACCTAAACGCAACAACTACCTATTATAAAGTCCTCCTCTGTATGGCTATCAACTCACACTTGGCATCTTTGAACAGATTGGCACGAGTGCATTTGCAATTTAAACAACATGGCACTGGATAACTGTGTCAGGATGAAACTAGCAAAAAACTCTCATTGTGCCAGGTGTGTGACAGAGTCCATTGTTTCAAGATGGACGACAATGACATTAAAGCATCTTTGGTTCTTGCGTCAATCGAAACAAATAGTACTTGCCATGCCAATTGATTTAAGAGCTGCAGTGGAGAGGAAGATTGTCTTATTGTTCATAACATCATGCTTTGTGTTTTGCAGCCTTTAACGGTTATACAGCTCTGGGAAAAAATGAAAAGAGCACTTGAGAAATCCATGTTACGTGCTTTCTTAATTGTTTCCAGAGCTGTATGGAGAATAACTGCACTGAGATTTTTCAAAAATTCTCCTTTGGGGCTCAACTACAAAATGTGAATTTGGAAGAACATGAGGGTGAACTATTCTTTATATAACCTTGTTTTAGATATGATGTGTCAGACCCATACTGAGGGAATCGACTGTAAAGGTCATGTGTTCCAGCTGTCAACAGCAGTCTTAGGTCTCCACAGGTGAAGAGGTTGATTAGGTTCAGCAGAGGGAGCCAGATCTCTGGCTCTGCATTCTAATCCCCCACGTGAGGAAATGACTGAATAAACTGAATAAATAAATGTGTTTAGTGGGAACTTCAATTAGACGCTTGTTTGACATGGGCCACCGCCACTAAGACTTCTCTGGAATGCAATATAAGACGCTAGCAGCAGAAACCTATTAGAAGTGACAGTTTCTAAAGCTGAAGCAGAACTGCAGTCGAACTGCGCACCGCTATTCAATGCATAAAATATTCAGAATTGACTGGAAATGATGATTTATATTTTTGGTGTGGGCGAAGAGACAAGTGAGGGCACCAGATTGATTTGTTCTCCAAAAAGAAAATTGTTGTGCAAACTCCCCTATTTTTTTCTCTTTTGTTTTCTTTTCTTCTTCTTAAAATATGTCCTTTCTCCATGCAATTATGCAATGAAATGTCCTAAATCAATAATTTAATAAATAAATAAATGAATAAATGAATAAATGAATAAATAAATAAATGAATAAATAAATAAATAAATAAATAAATAAATAAATAAATAAATAAATAAATAAATAAATAAATAAATAAATAAATAAATAAATAAATAAATAAATAAATAAATAAATAAGTAAGTAAGTAAGTAAGTAAGTAAGTAAATAATAAATAAATAAATAAATAAATAAATAAATAAATAAATAAATAAATAAATAAATAAATAAGTAAGTAAGTAAGTAAGTAAATAATAAATAAATAAATAAATAAATAAATAAATAAATAAATAAATAAATAAATAAATAAATAAATAAATAATATTAATTTATTATGTACATGGTACGATTTAACTTGTCAGTGTGTCAGATTAAAAACAGGCACATAGAAACAGACTAAAGATGCTCAACCACCTACCTTTATAATTACCTATGCATGTAAATAAATAATTATATTAGCAACTAAATGGCAGAACTGTAAAAATGCTGAGGTACAAAATCTGTTGATTGTGGTAACTTTCCTTACTCTATACAGTAATGATCTAATGGGACACGATCAGATTGTACACATTTGGGAAGTGAAAAGGAATAACTCATCTGAGTAATTTACAGTAAGAAAAAAAAGCTACATTGATATTCCAGAATTATTTTGTTTTTCCTTTAAATTACTATTAAATTACTATTACTTAGGTTTTTAGTTATGTACAATGCATTAGGATTTTATATTACACCTTATGTTGTTAAATTATTGTTTATTGCATTATTTTGTGCCATGTTTTACAATGAGAATTTTGTATTCGGAGGACACTAAGCATAGTTTATATTTTAACATTGACCTCGACGAATTGTGAACTTTGATTCATTATGTATCTTTCTCCCTAACACCCGTGTTAAGGTGGTTACCAGTAGTGTATATTAAATTTGGACTGCATTACCCATTTCAAACACTAGCTGTCAATATTACATTCTGCACATTTACGTCAAACACATCTACCAGTTGTTTTCAAACTTTTTTTTGAACAAGGGTTAAAAAAATAAGGTAAAGATTCCAAGAATTGTAAAAGTGCATACCGCTGTTGTGAAAACTGCCAAAATGTAATAGATATTCCCATAATAGATATTCCCATCCCTCTATGGTATTCTGGTGCCCAGATATTGCAGGGCCCTCTAGGTACCCCAAAGGGTCATGTAGAGACTCTGTACACGAGCCTGAGAAAAAAATCCATCTTTGGTCTCTATGATTTTCTGAAGCAGAGATATGGCCGGGTCCCTCAAGGGCTTCTAAGGCTGCATTTACATTACATGGTCCAGGTGACACAATTCAGATTTTTTCCTCCCATGTGGTACAGATCGGATATGACCCATGAACGTGTAAGCCTTAAAAAAAACACATTGATTTCATTATTCTCAGATCGATTTCAGGCCTCATTCACATGTGGAAATACATCTGATTGGATGCGTGCATTTGTGTCTGCCATGCAAGCATGAAGATCAGAGGCGAGTCGTACGTGCGGCAGAATCGCATGACTCTTTTCAATGGCACAATGGAGGATGAAGTTCAACCCAGTGGAGTCCTGCTGAAGACCAACGCTTTGCTGGCCTTTAAAGATGGAGCATCCATTGCATATGTCATTTTTATTTCCTTTTCGGCCTAAGCTTTTCCGGGTCAGCAGGTCCATGGGTTGTTTAGCCAAGTGTATAGTGTAAATGGAGATATCGTATATGGGTCACTTTTAAAAGATGTAAGCTGGTCGTCAAGAAAATCGGAAATAGTCAATAAGTTAGAATTGGGCATCAAGACCTGCAATGTAAATGCGGCCATAGAGTGACCAATGGCCTCAGTACACTGTCATGTAATTTTGTTCAAGTATAAAACTTTCATTCTATCTGAAAATGTAAGAATATGTTTATTGTCATGATGAGATAATTATTAAACACAAAACTGGAGATCACACATCCTTCTGGGACACCAAAGTGGCTAGTGACCGCAGATGATCTGTTTTGTTCTGATGCAACCCTCGAGCCAACCAACTGAATTCTCACCACACAAACTGAGCTTCACTGTCCGAAGTTGATGAAGCAGAAAATCCAGGCCATGAAGGAGAAACGCCATGGTTTTCATGCGGTTCTTGGCAAAGTTAAAGGGTTAGTTCACCCAAAAATGAAAATTCTGTCATTAATTACTTACCCTAATGTTGACTGACAACCGTAAGACCTCTGTTCATCATCAGAACACAAAGAAAATATATGTTTGTTGAAATCCGATGGCTCAGAAAGTCCTTTATTGACACCAATGTAATTTCCTCTCTCATGACCCATGAAGGCACTAAAGACGTCGTTACAAAGCCCATCTCACTACAGTGATCTACAATCATTTTATGAAGCGACGAGAATAGTTTTTGTGTGCAAACAAAAAACTAAATAACGACTTGTATAGTGATGGCAGATTCATGATTCGGATCACCAAAGTCTTGTGATTTCAGCAGTTTGGTAGTTGACACGTGATCCGAATCATAAATCGATATGCTGATTCATAATGGTTCGAAGCTATGTTTTGAAATCGGCCCATAACTATATAAGTAGATTTTCATTTTTGGGTGAACTAACCCTAGTCCATGCTGTTGATGGGCGACAGTTGGTCCAGAGGTCAGATATCTCCACTCTTTGTGGTACAACTAGCAAAGTCATGCTGTACCTAAAAAATATATGGTGCTGGTTTATGTTGCCAAAATTAATTAGATGTTTTCACCCAAGTGTACTTTTTTATGGTTGTGTATAATGGATAGAATACAACTCTCTGTTTACCATTTGTTTTTTGGCCAACACAAAATATCCCTAAAGCAGGTAAACAATCATTAATTCTATCCATGCAAATGTGTCTAAGACCTCAATCCCAGGGCTTCAGTTCTTCATGGACTCCATTAAAAAACATGGTGCATACTCAGAGACCAACACACTTCAGCCCTACAATGTTGGGCATCCCTGGAATCACAAAGAGAGGCAGTCTGCTTCAAAGCACTTCAGCCTGTGCAAACAAATCAATCGAACCAGCGTGGCAGTGGAGGGTTCAACTCCTATTTTCCTTAGCCAGGTGATGTTGTCTGGACTCTGCATGCATGATTGAAAATCAATGTTCAATCATATTCGCAGTAATCTCCATGTGAGCATTTCTAGGTGGAGAATATGCAAGTGCAACAATCCTTGCAAACCGAAGATGCGAAAGAAGTCTTCCTTTCAAAAATATTGTAGCAGAGAATGCCTTAAACAATAGCCCCTTTTATGAACTTTTTTAAAGATGATGGACGTAATGTTATTGCGCATAAAGCTGGGCTAGGAAAAAAATAAGATATTAAGTATAAGCTAACAAGTCAGCTGTAGGTTGATGGCATCCCATTTGTGTCCGCATCTTAACAAAAATAATAGTTTTTGAGTTGACAGAACCAATCTAAGTTTATTTCAGGTTTGATGATTCCACAACTCATGCGATGAACATTCTTTGTCCACGCAGGGTTTGATCCAGAGATTCTGAGTCGCTTCTTTCCCAAATATCTGCACATCATTCTTTATAAATCAATGCAGGTGATGCAGGTTATGTAGTTTATAATGTATGTATTAATAAGCTAATAAAATTAAAATAAAAAATAAAAAAACATAGGAAACTTTTATACAAATCTTATTTATATTATTTACATTTAAGAATATAAATTAAAAGCTCATTATTAATTGTAAACCATTAATATTAATTCATCATTTTTAGGCCAATAGGTTTACAGATCTTCCAATGCTTACAGACAAAGTTGTACTGACAAATTATAAAATATTTATAATGTATAATTCATATACAAGCAAAAAAATCTTAAAGTCTTAAAGTTCGCCGAAAAATGAAAATTCTGTCATTACTCACTCTCATGTGGTTTAGATTGAACAACTAGTTCCATGGACTATTTTAATAATAACCTTTACTGCCTTTCTGGGCCTTGAAAGTGTTAATTACATTGAGATCCATGGAGGGGTCAAAGAGCTCACGGATTTCATCAAAAATATCTTCATTTGTGTTCTGAAGATCAACAAAGGTCTTACAGGTTTGAAACAACATGAGAATTTACAGGATTTTATTTTTGGGTGATCTAACCCTTTAAGCTATATTAAATCTAAAATGAATTCCGGTGTTTAATTTAATATAGAGAAAGAATTACAGGGTGACTGTGTCAAACGTAGGTGAATTTCCACACAGCTTCTCAGCGCAAAACCTACCCTAGAGCGGTTGAGCATCATTAAAATCCATTTGGTGAATGTAAACATTTATTTGCTTATTTTTGGTGATTCTACTTGTGCAGAAATGACACACTTTGCCTTAATGTTTTTTCCACAGGCTGGATTTTAACCAAGCTTTGCTTCTGGTGAGGATCTATGCAAATTGTCTCATCTCAGCAGTGATCTGTACCAGTTCCGCTCTCCACCACCTGTTCTCTGGGCATGCGGTTCGAAAACTCCCCCGAGTACAGAGACTCCTAAAGCTGCTGTGGAATTAATGTCCTGTGATCATCCCGGGCTTTGACCGCTCCAGTTTCCTATTCAAATAATGAAATAATGAGCTCTATATTGCAATCGTTATTGGTGTTAACCTTGCTAATGGGGTGAACAACAACTCCACATGAATCTGTGCCGATTTTGTGAAAGATATAGACCCACAGAATCCTATCCCACAGGACCCAAAGTTAAAGCCATTTGTTAATGGGATAGTTCAACCAAAAATTGAATTGTCATCAATCTGTGCGAGTTTCTTATGTTTCTTATAACACAAAAAATTATATTTTCAAGAGTGCTAGCCAGGAAAAAATTACGGTAGCCATAGTAGAAAAATAGTATACTATGGTAGTCAATGGTCACAACCATCTGTTTTGTTACCAACATTCTTTAAAATATCTTCTATGGATCCTTCACTGGAAACTGAAAGCAAATCACTCTCGCTAAATGTTTACTTTTTGGATTCTTGCACCCAGGAACAATACCAGTCAACACCACTATGACTAAAAGTTTGCTAAGAAGTATTTCCTACTGAAGCATGCAGTATTCGACTCTGATCAAGCCAATCCAATAGGAGCAGAGTGGTGGGCGTGGCCTTGGATGGCAACATGCCCAGTGCATTAGGGTGTTGAAGTTTTCCTATCGATTTGGCAGACCGAAGGGGAAAACAAAACCCATTTCCTCTAGTCGGGTAATATAGACGAAAAATAAAATAAACAATGTTTTATATATTCTACTGTAAGGTTGAAAATTAACAAAGACTTTTGTCTTTCTTCCAATGGCCGTTTGCAATCCTTAAGGTCCATGAAGTGCCGATAGTGATCTTTAGTTTTTTGTATGATGGGTGAAGCTGTAATATGCTGATTATGCTGAGTTTCAATGACTCATATTTGGGTTTTAGTTTCATGGTCAAGAAAGGGACAAAGGAAGATTGTAACTGTTGCTCTGGGTCTATTTTTTTACAATTCTCTTTTCTTGGAGCCTTCTCTTTGACTCTCTTTTCTTTCTATAGGTCGACTCTTTTCTAAAGCTCCTCTTTTCTTTCTTTGGTCAGGAGACCAATGGTGAGTTACCAATGGTATCATAGCTACTAACAGATACAGAGCACATTTTGACCCACTAGGGATGAGATGCCCTTTCTGTGAACAACAGAACGACAGTTTTTCATTTTTGTTTGTTAATTGTAGCATATTAATGCCTCTTCTTGACCTTAGTGGGTGGTGCTAGATATTAGGATACGTTTTTACGCCTGAACTGTTTATTTATGGACCTATATATAAATCTAGCAAGAGGGAGATTTATCATCTACCTAATATCATTTTCAGACAAGCAATGTTAGCGGTTTGGCTGTCTCATAAATGCAAATTTGTGGTATGGGACAAACAGATGTGCTACTGATTTATGAGGGTGTGATAAAGTCAAATTTAAGTGGGATATAAATAATTGTATTTGTGGTTGACTGCAATGTCAATTTAAAGATGTATGTATAATTATGTATTGGGATGTTAATGAATGTAAATGGTTTTATAGGAGTGTGCATGATGCATCTTTTTTCTTATTTTTGATGTATTCTTATTTTTGAAGTATTTGTCTATTTAATTTTTGTAATTAAAGTTGTTCAAATTCAAAAGTCGTTATCTTGTGCTTCCTTTCCTGTCAAAGAAACATCCATGGATGGACCTAACAATAGCTCCTCTGTTTGATCAGAACACATGGGCCAGACTTCGCTCCACACGTGCATCAATGAGCCTTGGCCACCCAGGACCCTGTCGCCTGTTCTCCACTGTTCCTTCTTTAGACCACTTTTAAAAGATACTGACTACTGCAGACCGGGAACACCCCCTGCAGTTTTGGAGAAAAAGAGCTGCAGTTTTGGAGATGCTCTGACCCAGTCATCTAGCTGTCATAATTTGTCCCTTGTCAAACTCACTCAAATCCTTAAACTTACACCTACTCCATTTTCCTGCTTCTAACATCAACTTTGACGACAAAATGTTCACCTGCTGCCAAAAATATCCCACCCACTAACAGGTGCCGTGATGGAGATAATTTATTTTATTCACTTCATCTGTTAAAAAAAAAGAATTCTATGAACAATTTATACAGTGAGTCAGTGAGTGGGTGAGTGGGTGAGTGGGTGAGTGGGTGAGTGGGTGAGTGGGTGAGTGAGTGAGTGAGTGAGTGAGTGAGTGAGTGAGTGAGTGAGTGAGTGAGTGAGTGGGTGAGTGGGTGAGGGGGTGAGGGGGTGAGGGGGTGAGTGAGACAGTGAGTGAGAGAGTGAGTGAGAGAGTGAGTGAGTGGATGAATGGGTGAATGGGTGGGTGAGTGAGTGAATGGGTGAGACAGAGTGAGTGAGTCAGTGAGTGAGTCAGTGAGTGAGTGAGTCAGTGAGACAGTGAGTGAGTGAGACAGTGAGTGAGTGAGTGAGACAGTGAGTGAGTGAGACAGTGAGTGAGTGAGTGAGTGAGTGAGACAGTGAGTGAGTGAGTGAGACAGTGAGTGAGTGAGACAGTGAGTGAGTGAGACAGTGAGTGAGTGAGTGAGACAGTGAGTGAGTGAGACAGTGAGTGAGTGAGACAGTGAGTGAGTGAGTGAGTGAGTGAGTGAGTCAGTGAGACAGTGAGTGAGTGAGACAGTGAGTGAGTGAGTGAGTGAGTGAGTGAGTGAGTGAGTGAGTGAGTGAGTGAGTGAGTGAGTGAGTGAGTGAGTGAAAAAAAAATCACTGATTAGTTGACTACTCCCTCTTTTTGAGGCATATTGTTTTGCTAGTTATGATAATCTGGTTTTTCGTGTTGTGTTTTATTGTTTAACTTTCTGAATTCAGGGCAAAGCATTTCAAATTTTGGATAAATCATCTTTCTAATTTTTCTAAGAGTGAGACAGTGAGTGAGTGAGACAGTGAGTGAGTGAGTGAGTCAGTGAGTGCGTGAGAGAGTGAGTGAGTGAGTGAGTGAGTGAGTGAGTGAGTGAGTGAGTGAGTGAGTGAGACAGTGAGTGAGTGAGACAGTGAGTGAGTGAGACAGTGAGTGAGTGAGACAGTGAGTGAGTGAGTGAGTGAGTGAGTGAGTGAGTGAGTGAGTGAGTGGGTGAGGGGGTGAGGGGGTGAGTGAGACAGTGAGTGAGAGAGTGAGTGAGAGAGTGAGTGAGTGGATAAATGGGTGAATGGGTGGGTGAGTGAGTGAATGGGTGAGACAGAGTGAGTGAGTCAGTGAGTGAGTCAGTGAGTGAGTGAGTCAGTGAGACAGTGAGTGAGTGAGACAGTGAGTGAGTGAGACAGTGAGTGAGTGAGTGAGTGAGTGAGTGAGACAGTGAGTGAGTGAGTGAGACAGTGAGTGAGTGAGACAGTGAGTGAGTGAGACAGTGAGTGAGTGAGACAGTGAGTGAGTGAGTGAGACAGTGAGTGAGTGAGTGAGTGAGTGAGTGAGTAAAAAAATCACTGATTAGTTGACTACTCCCTCTTTTTGAGGCATATTGTTTTGCTAGTTATGATAATCTGGTTTTTCGTGTTGTGTTTTATTGTTTAACTTTCTGAATTCAGGGCAAAGCATTTCAAATTTTGGATAAATCATCTTTCTAATTTTTCTAAGAGTGAGACAGTGAGTGAGTGAGACAGTGAGTGAGTGAGTGAGTCAGTGAGTGCGTGAGACAGTGAGTGAGTGAGTGAGTGAGTGAGTGAGTGAGAGTGAGTGAGTGAGTGAGTGAGTGAGTGAGTGAGTGAGTAAGTGAGTGAGTGAGTGAGTGAGTGAGTGAGTGAGACAGTGAGTGAGTGAGTGAGTGAGTGAGTGAGTGAGTGAGTGAGACAGTGAGTAAGTGAGACAGTGAGTGAGTGAGTGAGTGAGTGAGTGAGTGAGTGAGACAGTGAGTGAGAGAGTGAGTGAGTGAGACAGTGAGTGAGACAGTGAGTGAGTGAGACAGTGAGTGAGTGAGACAGTGAGTGAGTGAGACAGTGAGTGCGTGAGACAGTGAGTGCGTGAGACAGTGAGTGAGTGAGTGAGTGAGTGAGTGAGTGAGTGAGTGAGTGAGTGAGTGAGTGAGTGAGTGAGTGAGTGAGACAGTGAGTGCGTGAGGCAGTGAGTGAGTGAGTGAGTGAGTCAGTGAGACAGTGAGTGAGTGAGTGAGTGAGTGAGTGAGTGAGTGAGTGAGTGAGTGAGTGAGTGAGTGAGTGAGTGAGTGAGTGAGTGAGTGAGTGAGTGAGTGAGTGAGACAGTGAGTGCGTGAGACAGTGAGTGCGTGAGACAGTGAGTGAGTGAGACAGTGAGTGAGTGAGACAGTGAGTGAGTGAGTGAGTGAGACAGTGAGTGCGTGAGACAGTGAGTGATTCAGTGAGTGAGTGAGTGAGTGAGTGAGTGAGTGAGTGAGTGAAAAAAAAAAACACTGATTAGTTGACTACTCCCTCTTTTTGAGGCATATTGTTTTGCTAGTTATGATAATCTGGTTTTTCGTGTTGTGTTTTATTGTTTAACTTTCTGAATTCAGGGCAAAGCATTTCAAATTTTGGATAAATCATCTTTCTAATTTCCTTATAGTAGGGCAGCCGGTGAGGAAGTATTGCTCTGTCTCTACAGATGAGGCTCTCTTTGGGCAGACTGTTTCTGTCGATATCTATAGTCAGTTTCTATCTCTCAGGTAACAATTTAGGTACAATTAACTATGTTTTATCATCTTATACATCTATTTTGAAACAATGTCAAGTGTAAACACAAGTCATTATGGTTATTAAACTTTGCACTAATATAGTCACACTATAGCAACGCTCTGACACATATTTTTCTGTTCTAACTGTGCTTTTTCCTTCGTTGTTATAAGTAGCAGTGGGCGGTAATATACAAGAAATGTAGAGTTTTACACCCTCATGCCTATAACGTTCTCTAGGGATTCGACAATTCTGCAGCCTGAACCGCTGTAGGGAAACCAGCCTTACTACCGTACAGGCAGCCAAGATATACTGAAAGTCCCTTTAGCCTGTGGTGAAGTGTCCCTTTATATGTCTTTGAGAAAGAAAGGTTGCCGGTAAATAAGTAAACGATATCATCCGACATAAAAAAAAAAATATATATATATATATATATATATATATATATATATATATATATATATATATATATTTTTTTTTTTTTTTTTCAAATGTATTAAATAGCCAAACTAAAAATAATGTGTGGCGTCTGTACCATGCAAAAAGAAAACCAAAGAAATAAAATCAGTGTTCTTATCCAAATACAACTGACTTCCTGAAGTGACCTTAGTTCACCTCATTACATTGACCTCCCAAAAACCCACTTCCTTCCCACACTGCTCAACCTTCCCCGGTGACAGCCATGCACTACAAGTCTCCAAAGAATGTAAGGGCACCAGCCAATAGAAAGGTAAATAGCCCTGGCATTTCACTCTCTGCATTCATCAAACTTTTCATCCTCTATTTCCCTTCACATATAAACCCATATGCCTGAGGACATATGGAGAGGAGGTGAGTGTAATCATTCACTGGAAGTCCATTGCCTGAAAGAGGGCAGGAATGATTTGGCCTGTATGTTTTCATTTCCTTTCCAACCAAGTGCATCAACGCTTTTCCTGCTGGTACTGCAAGGCTGTTTATCTCCAAAAATCTGTACAGCCTTTCGTCTTTTTTAAGAACACTGTAGCATAAATAATGACCTCTTATCTTAATGGTGTTACTCATGTTGATTAAGTTATTTCCTAATCAAAACGACGTCATTTTAAACTTAAATATGCACTTACAGTCAAACTCCCTTAATACACTCTAGTTGTAACATGGATTCACATGCATCACAGGAAAATTCCTTTCGTTTGATTTCTGAATTTGGTTGAAACATCATGAACAAATTTTCATCCGACATAATCTAATGAGTATGTTAGTGTATTATGTAAATTGTGGGTCTACCACACGTACATTTACTCACCTTTTCATTCACAATACGTACAATCTAATATTGACAGCACTAAAAACATAACTTATTTACATATGAACAACTTTACAGACGTACAAATGTGTACAAATTGTGGCATTAATATTTTGATTCCATTCTATTCAATTGTCATATCAGTAATATTAGTGGCATTTATTGCCGCAGTTTACAACATTTCGCTCAGCTCTGTGACTTCTGCTGCAAAGTTTTTTCAAAAGATTACATAATTTAACACAAGACTTCACATCATATCCTTAAAACAAATAACATTGCTGTAATTGTGTAATCATTGTTAATCTTGTAATGTATATTTTCTTTGCCGTGGAACACAAAAGGCGTCTTCTCAATATAGTCCTCTGCTGCGACCAACAATAAATCCGTAAAATATGCCAAAACAGAAATAAATTCACAAAAGTAATGCTCTATAATCCACATTTCTAGAATCCATATGTTTGGATTCCATATTCTCAGCAACACAAATGTCAAATCCGGCATATGTTAAAAAATTCAAAAATTGCCTCCCCAAAAACGTCACAACAGGCTTTCCGGCAGTAATAGCAAACGCTTATTGGCTATTGCCTGCTTTGTGACAGATTGGAGATCTGAGACCACCAGAGAGGGTCAAGTTCTTCACCACCAGAGTCGTCATTTGATTGACTTGGTACTGTTTTTTACATTTTTGCAATAAATAGATTACTGTGATACCACTAGCTTCAACCAATATAATTTAAATGTGAAGGTCTCCATTTCATAATAATTTTAATCAAATATTTTTATGATGGACATGGAAAAATAGCAACAACATAAATATTTTTTTCTTCAAGCAATCTTTTTTTATTATTATTATGCTCTGTCTACATCTCGACTGTTGGGTCATCTCAAGAACTTTTCTGGCAGCTTTGTTTATTCCTTTTTTTCTCATTTAAATTGCAGAATATTATCCAAGAGTGTTTTGTTTACAAAAAGAGACTCCCCTTTGGTCAATCTAAATTGTAGTTTCTTTTTCATCTTTCAAAGCATGATCATGATCATTCTATAATGTGTCGGATTCCTGCCAAGCGGCTGTATGTTTGAAACGAACAAGAGAACACAGTCAATGATTGAACAGCATGTGGAGCTGGTGCATTTGTCTTTCAAGTGCATGAGGTGCACCTGAAGAGTTCGTAATTTCCCAACCTTCTCTACAACCTGACTCTCTAATGAGGCTTCCTTAACTCTTGCACCCCACTTATTTCCCCTTCAATTTCTCTTTCATTCTGGCTCTTATACATTTCATTCCCATTCTGCCTCCTTTCAACTCCCTTTTGCTCCCCGAAAAAAGATAAAATGATTATTTTTACTGTACTGTATATGGTGACATTCTTCGTTCCGTACTCAACCACATCCACATCACAAGTTAAATTTGAATGGTTCAAAGTTTGAAGCAGATAACTTTTTTAATTTCCTTTAGGTGGATGTGATATACTTAATGAAAGTCTTTTTTAACGTCTCATAATTAATGTATTTATCAGATGTGTCTGCAAATTAAAAATACCTCTAACTGAGAGCTACCACCTTTATCCAGATCTCTATTAAAGTCGCTTTACTACACTACAAAAAGAACATTTTACAGTCATCCACATGGAAATATTTCTACCTAACAAGACTCCTGAAATTAAATGTAGTTGATGAGCAACGCTGTAGTATAGGGAACACATTCACAACAACTTTTGCCTCAAACTCCTAATTTACGGCTTATTAATAGTTAGTAAGGTGGTTAAAGGGGGGGTGAAATGCTGTTTCATGCATACTGATCTTTTTACACTGTTAAAGACTTGGAATCCCATACTAAACATAGACAAAGTTTCAAAAGTTAAGGTGGACGTTTGATGGGAGTATTTCTTTGTCAAAAATACTACTTCCGGTTAGTCATAAGTTTCGGCAAGTTTTTTGAGATCATGCGTCCCCTTTGACGTTAATGGGGGCGGAATTTCCTTGTATGGGCCTTACGGACAATTCTACCGGAAGCGCGTGAGAGAGAGAGAGAGAGGGAGAGAGCGAAAGTAACAGCCTACCCCCATTAAAGCGCTGGCTCGTAGGCTGCTGCACAGGTGATGTGCACATAACAATGTCACCAAAAAAGTGCGTTTTTGGTTGCCAGACCAAGACAGTCCTGCACAGATTCCCCAAAACCCCCGCGTTAAGGCAACAGTGGATGTAATTTGCTTTTCCGGATCAGCAACTGAGTTGCGCGAATGTTTATATCTGTTCACTGCATTTCGGTGCCGACTGTTTCATAAACAAGGCCCAGCTCGACGCCGGATTTTCCCGATCGCCTAATGCTGAATGATGGAGCAGTCCCAACGTTAGAACCGCAGGCTGTGAGTAAGACTGCTTCAAATGTCTGTGTTTTTGCCTATTCTCATCAAGTAGCCCAAACATGATCACGTATAGTTAATTGATCAATGGAGCATGCGATGTGTAGTGCGTGTACATTTGTTTAGCTGGCCACTATATGTGTAACTTTATGTTTGTGTATTGTAAAAGCACTCCAAACAACAATACACAAAGAGGGGGGAAATATGTCGAACTAAATAAGCACGCTTCTTCATTCAAATGCGCTACTATTCCGTGTCTTTCTATGTAAACACTAACTTAACCTGCCGTGCAAAACCAGTCCGCTTACTGTCTACACAAACCACGCGTAAACACACAAACACACGTGCACAACTGCACTTCCCACATGTACACCTTCAAAGACAAAAATACGACGATATAATTCAAGTATAAATATGTAAATAACACAAGCCGCTAAGCATATTATATAGTTAGTGTATAACTTGTACCACATACAGACGTCCTGCTCTAGTCGTTTTTGCTGCTGCTCCTGTTCAACTGCAGCCTCTGGGTCTGATTCCGGATCATAGATGTATGGCTGTATCTGATTAAAAGCCATATTTTTGTTTTGAATAAAGTTTTTCCCGCTGTTAGGGATGACATAGCTTTACGACGCACTCGACTCAATAGCAGCAGCGAGCACACGTCATTATTTAGCTCCGCTCACACGACACGCCCCCACCCGCTCAGCTTTTTTCGGAAAGACTCGGAACAGCGCATCTTTCTTATATAATTATAAAAAAAATAAAGAGTTTTCGGAGATATGCAGGATGCAATGCTACTCTATAGGTACTCAAGATTGACATGACACTGACTGAAACTGAGTGTTTCACCCCCCCTTTAAGTATAGCTATTGGTAGGATTAAAGCTACACGATATAACTCTTCCCTCCACTAGAGGGCACCTATTTAAAACAAAGACGCAGTTTGGTGACGTCAAGTTTGAACTCAGAATCTTGGGACATGTGGTCTTCACCTCACAGCCGGTGGAAAAGAATCGGGATAGGGCTCGGGCAGAAATCATGTAGATGGATGCGATTATTAACGTTACTGTAGTGTGAAACAGAGCAGGAGCGAGTGTTGAGGAGCTGAGCAAGGCTGCTGGAGCGATTGTTGCGCAACACACGGCTCGTAAGCAGCGGGACTTTTATTATGACAGGATGGGACACAGCGGGCGCCATTTCCGGTCATGAGTATGAGGTAATGCAGCTCTGTTTATCACATTAGATACATTTAATAGTGTTAATAGTTAAAATGATGTTAAGACTTTACTCTGTGCGTTCGCTCAGCGGCTGCTGTGACACTTGTTCACACTACTAAGAGTAAAGCATTTCTGCAAAATATATATTTTTTGGTGATATGCACAGATATGGTGCAATTGACAAGCGACTCCCTCACACATTCAGGTTCCTTGGTTAAAATGTTCTCATAATTTACAAATAGTTGGAAACATTTGGAATATTATTCCATATTAAGAAATTCCATAAATTAACTGAACAAAATATATAACACTGGCCTGGTGGTTTTTGGATATTTTACTGCAAAAATCCTACATAGTGCACCTTTAAGGGATGTAGAATATGGTCACGCAGAATAAGCCATTAATATGTGCTTTATAAGTACTAATAAACAGACAATATACATGCTAGCAAGCAAATAGTTAATAGTGAGAATTAAACTAAAGTGTTACCCATTTCTTGCAACCATGTGCAGTCAGGTTGATTCAGTCTTATTTTTATATTTTTTTATTCTAATAAAACCATTCAGATCTTACCATGTGAAGCACATCGTTGAGAAAACATGTTTTACAGTATAAAATGTAAGCACTTTACCTTCATCCCACCCCTGGGAACTAGCTTTTGTCTTTGCCATTGTCTGGTCTTTCGCCCAGGAGTCCTCAGCTGATGTTAAACTCCAGGCGAACTCAGGATAATATCCAGCAGGCCTACGGTCACAAGACTTTCCCTTTGAAGAGCAATCTGAAAAAGAAGAGAGAGAGAGACAGAGATAACAGTTGACTATATGCAAAGATTAGTTAGCATTTTTAAGATGTTGTTTGGTATGTTTGTGGCCACTTTTAGAGGCCTTCAGTCTTATTCCCATGGACTGTAGAGCTTAGCTCCAACCCTAATAAAACATTCTTTTTTAAAGGATTCTTCAAACTCCTCAACCTTCTAGTATATTGGTCTCTAAACGCGATCGGGGTGCGTTTTCAACCAGATTATTGCAAATGTGTCAGTCAACCATGCTGGTTAATGATGTCAGGGAGGTGGTGGTCTTTTAATGAATCCCTTTGAGATCAAACGAATGCACGATTTTTTACTGTAAATTAATGACATGGCATCTGAAGACTAATTCTAATTTTTCTCAGTTATTTTGCTTTATTTCCATATTCATTGATATGCTCGTTCTTACATTCATGTGCACTGTTCAAAAAAGGTGCTTTAAAGGTTCAGTGTTTTAGTGGCATCTAGAGCCGAGGTTGTGAATTGCATTTCGAAGCACATAGAGAAGCTACGGTGTCCGACACAGGACAAAGATGTCGTCTGAGACAGCAGAGAGTAGCTAGCGCTCACTAGAGCAGTTTGTCCCTTTAGGGCTACTGTAGAAACATGGTGGGGGAAAATGGTGACTTCCCTGTAAGGGGATCCGGAGTGTGTAGAGTATGTATAGGGAACACATTCACAACAACTTTTGCCTCAAGCTCCTAATTTACTGCTTATTACTAGTTAGTAAGGTGGTTAAGTATAGCTATTGGTAGGATTAAAGCTAAACAATATAACTCTTCCCTCCAGTAGAGGGCACTTATTTAAAACAAAGACGCAGTTTGGTGACGTCAAGTTTGAGCTCAGAATCTGCAGCGAGTGTTGAGGAGCTGAACAAGGCCGCTGGAGCGATTGTTGCACAACACACGGCTCATAAGCAGCGGGACTTTTATTATGACGGGATGGGACACGGCGGGCGCCATTTCCGGTCATGAGTATGAGGTAACGCAGCTCTGTTTATCTTATTAAATACATTTAATTGTGTTTAAAATGATGTTAAGATGTTACTCTGTGCGTAGCGCTCACTAGAGCAGTTTGTCCCTTTAGGGCTACTGTAGAAACATGATGGGGGAAAATGGTGACTTCACTGTAAGGGGATCCGGAGTGTGGATTACAGGTTAGATTACAGGGAACACATTCACAACAACTTTTGCCTCAAGCTCCAAATTTACTGCTTATTAATATTTAGTAAGGTGGTTAAGTATAGCTATTGGTAGGATTAAAGCTACACGATATAACTGAAATTGAACGTGATTCATCTTTTGACAAACCTATTATGTATATTATATTGAATTGCTGTCAATAGATCGTCTTAAATATGACACAGTGGATCTTTAAATAGGTTGAAAAACTAAAAGACATAAAATGACATTTGTATTTATTCAAAACAAAAGATATAGGTTGTACAGAATGTCAGTTTGCTTATTTTGCTGAAGATATGAATTTAATACGCCCACATCATGTACACAAGAAACTATGCTTCTAACCAAAGCTCTAGAGCTGTCATTCCCTTTGAAAAAACTAATTTGAAAAAAAAAAGTTTTTTTTAATTTATTTTTTACTACATTTCTTTTACATCTACACTACATTTTTACAAAACAAAACCTACATTTGCCACAAAAAAGAACAACATTGTACCTTTTAAAGCAGTCACTGTGGTGTGGTGCAAGTTCTGTCCTTCAGAGCTGGTGTCCTGCAGAGATTACCTCCAACCATACTAAGCCACCGTAGTTTAAAACCCATGGCTCATTAAGTACTTCACTATTGAGATGCATATGCTGATTCTTAATCTTGATCTGTGTGCGTTTAAACGTTCCCTACTGGAATGCATTTAAAATCAAAATTCAGAATGTCTGATCTGTGGCAAGAAATTATTATTGGTGAAAATTATTTATTTATATTTTTAGTCTGTGATAAGTTTAGTAAAATTTTTGTTTATGGCTTCTTATGATTTGAACAATGTATGCGTTTTGTTAACATCGTAACAGAAATCAGAAACTCATATAAAAAGCCAAGAGTCAAACTGCTCAACAAGAGCACCGATCACCATAATGGTGACCAAACAATTTCAATAAAACATTTAATCCTTTACCAGATACTTTTATCTAAAGCGACTTACAAATTGGGAGAACAATAGAAGCAACTAAACAAACAAGGGCAAAAGCCTCCAAGTGCTGTAAGAAGTAGAGGTCTTCACAGGTCCAAAAATTCGTACCCGAACCCGAAGAGACCTGCAATGTTCCACACAGAACCGACCCGGATCCGTCTACTATTTCAAAAGCTGGACCCGGACCCGTGCTGATCCGAGAAATGTCAAAAATGTTGTACCCGGAACCGACATCGACCCGTCTATTATTTGATAGCTGGACTCGAATCGATGGGAAGACAGACCCGACTGGGCCCGACTATAAACTGCTTTTAATATGTTAAGCTAATAAACAAGATGCGGAAAATAACTTTATAGCCGTTATAGCGTTAAAGTATTACAGTATTCCTCTCGTGTTCAAAGCATGCTTGATTCACTCGTCATTTTAGCTGTAAAAGTCCACTTCATGTCACGGTGATCGATTTATGCGTCTTTGCAGATTTGCATTTTAACTCGCATAATAACTTTGACTGTTTGCTCTTTTAATCTAATAACTATTGCTCGTTCAGTGCCATGGCTGCGGACGTTAGCATTATTATTTGCCATATTCTCTGTGAGCTGAGTCTGACTACCAGAACTTTAAGATTAAACAAGACGGTTCATTCATATTATTTTTACAGTCACAGCGGAAGCTCGGGATGCTATAGAAACATGATACGCGCTTGAAACATTGCTATCGCGCGGTAGCTGGAGCAACCTGAAATATGAGCTTATTTACGCCATTTGAGCAGCACAGAAAACATTTGTGTGACAGTTCATCTGAGGTCTTGTGGCTGATTTGAAATATATTGTTGAGTACATTATTACCGCGCGCATGCATTAAATCAGCCCGCTTTCTAAACGGCTAAGAGCGCTAGCGAAAGAGAAAGAGCTCGTGTTTTTTTATTTATTTTTTTATTTCTAAACCTTATTTCCCGGCTCACACTTTTCTTATCCTAATTTAGCAATTTGCAAGTTACACAAAACACACAAGCCATGCCGACTCTCACGGCCAGGTGTTCTCCGAGTCCGATTGATGTATTACATAGGCTACAACGTTAAACAGACCCGGGACCCGAAGTAATAGATTGGGACCCGACCCAAACCCGGCTGACCATTTATAATATAAACCCGAACCCGTATGGGTCCCGGGTCGGATTGCGGGTCTCGGGTGCCCCGTGAAGACCTCTAGTAAGAAGTCTCAGTTAATCAAACCATCAACATTCAAACCCCTGTTAATTCTCTTCTGTAGGTGTCTTTCAGGGTTGGAGTCAAACTCTGGAGGACAGCGGCTCTTGAAGACCAAACATGCCTACCCCTGCTCTAAGAAGAGGAAAATAATGGTATAATTGTACCCTAAGGACCAATTGTATACCTTTAAAGTACAGTTGTACGTTTTGTTCCCCAAGGAACAAAATGATATGTGCACTGTTCCTTTTTTATCTGAGAGTGTACACATGCAGTTTCAGTGCAGTTTCCAGCTTAAATGAACACAAGCACAAGTAAAACAGCACTGAAACAGCATTAGGTGACGTCACCAATTACTTATCACTTTTGATTCTGGCTTTCTTTCTATTTTGATTCTTCTTGATCTCAGTAACACTTTCAACACTGTGGATTTCTCAATTTTACATGCTTGTTTAGAATCTGAATTTGGCGTTTCTGATACTGCAAGCTTTTGGTGGTAGTAAACGTAATACGTGCATAAGAAATAAGAATACCATGTGTAAGAATTCAAAATAAAAAACAAGGATAATTAAAACTGTTTGTCCATTTATCCGCCCATAACCATCCATCCATCTGTGTATCCATCTGTGCATGCATCCATCCATCCATCCATCCTGTAGCAAGTTCGATATAGTAAGGAAGGAAGAGGACACAGGGGTCGGCTGGACTGTTGATGCGTATCTTTATTTTCTCTTTCTCAATGTCAATAACACACTTCTTCGTGTGTTCTCAGTCAAACTCATAAGCAACAATAACTTCCGGTTCGCGGCACTTCCGGCTTCCGGGTAAACTCAGTCTCTGTGTACTCGCACCAACAGTCCGACTCTCTCTCCCTGGTCTCCGGTTCCGCTGGTGTTTTATCCCGTCTCCGCGCTCATTACTGGAACAAGAGACAGGTGTTATTGATCTGCGTCCAACCCACTCACTTACCGCTCGTCCCGCGGCCCTCTCTCCCGCTGCAGACCTCGCTGAACCACGCCCCCCTTGCCACACATCCATGTATCCATCCATCCATGTATCCATGTATCCATCCGTCCGTGTATCCATCCATCCATCCGTGTATCCATCCATCCATCCATCCGTGTATCCATCCATCCGTGTATCCATCCATCCGTGTATCCGTGTATCCATCTGTCCATCCATCCATCATCCATCCATCCATCCATCCATCCATCTGTGTATCCGTGTATCCATCCGTCCATCCATCCATGTATCCATCCATCCATCCATCCATCCATCCAACCATCCGTGTATCCATCCATCCGTGTATCCATCCATCCGTGTATCCATCCATCCATCCATCCGTGTATCTCTCCATGTATCCATCCATCCATTCATATGGATGTAAATTAATGTAACAAGGAAAAAAGCTTTTCTTAATTTTTTTAATTCATTTTTTTATACCATCCCAAAACAATACCAGCAGATGAAGTTTCAGAAGAAGGCAGCAATGGCTTTCCTTGAACTCACTGTTTTCAATTGAGATCCTAAAGTGCGGCATGTGAAGAAAAACGTATCGTGAGAGAAGGCAATGCCTCCATTGCACTATGATTATTTCATTATACTATCATGATAATACCCACCAATCATGGTCTTTTCAACGCTATGATTGGCTGATTATTCTGTCAAGGCTGATTACAGCCACTCTTGCTCGCGACAGGTCTGAAAATCTGCCTGAAGAGGTCAAAATGGTGGAATTTGACTATTTTCAATGTAAATTCCTCACTCATAGTACAATACATTCAGTTACATCCAACCTTGAAATGATGACCTGCGAGTAAGTTTGGTTAAGGTAAAGGTTCACTTGTGGCATTTATGGAAGATTTATTGACTACAAATGCAAAAGCTGGTGACCATAATGTACTGCAAATTATGTTCTATATGATTTCTAACTGTTAAAATCTCATTTGATTAATTTCTTTTAATGTTCCGACAAAGTTGAAAAAGTTCAACTTTAAATGCTGTACCTGTTTTTTTAATCCGTTTGACATTTGAATATAGTTGTTTATAGACTGATTGTTGCCCGAGCTCACACTGAAGTCAGGTCACCCATCTTCAGAGATGGTTCTAATTAAAATGTATTGCTTAAGGTCAAAAACTGTGTGGAGGTGATGGATGAAATGTGTCTTCAAAAGGACAAATGATCATAGCTGTGCCAAATTACAGTTTGTACTGAAATGGATGTCATTGGTTATAAGTTCAGTCAGGAGTGTAATTTGATTGGCTTCTTAGCCTAGTTAGATGGAGAAAAAGTCATGCTGTCCATCAAGCTTGTTAAAATGTGCTTTGAACTTTGAAGGTCTATATTAAATTGTAATTTAAACATTTTTTTCCCTTCACACAGCATATTTCAGGCATGCCCCATGATAACCATTGATGAAAATGAAATCTGTATTTAAATAAATAATAATAATAAAAATCCAACCATTGGAAATAAAAAAGTACTCACAGCTAAAGAAATATCTCTACATGAAAACCTTATCTTCAAGAGGCTAGAACATGTTAATAAATGTAAACTCAGCTAGATTGTTGAGTCTTAAATTGGAGTTTAGCGTTTGTAAGAGTGCAATGTCGGGTGAATGCAGATAGTCACAAAGTTTTAATTCAACAATGTGTCAAAGTGAGTTCATTAACATGGCTTATCTCATAAGCTTTTGACATAGCTCTGTAATGCTAATCATTTTAACACTGGCGTTCACACAAACGTGAATGTCAGAAACCATTCTTCAGGAAGTTCAGTATGATTATTATGTCCACAGCCATTTCCCACACTTTTCCTGTGGTTTTTCCATGTATTTCTGTATTCGTTTATTCTGCTAGAACGGCTTTCAAACCATTCCAACTGTGTTATGTTCCAACCACACATTCGTCTTGTATTCACTGGAGTGTTAAAAGCACCGGTGGGACCAGGTTGTTTATCAGAGGACTGCTGGTTGAAGCCCCAGGCGATGTACAAATCTGCGTGTTTTCTGTTCTTTTGCACGGTGTGTGCTTCCTTGGTACAAAATTTGGTGCTTCCATTGTTAAAGAAGGCAGATCCCAGAGGAAAAAGAAATATTGCCCAGAGGTTACCCTTTCATAGCTTCTACTTAAATGGAGTTCTTTGATACGTTTCATTTGTGGGATTTTTCCCCCTTTCTTTTTTTTCTATTAAATAACTTTTGTCTTTCCCAGCTTAATGTGCCAAGACAGCTTTAACCTCTTAATTTGTGCCCCTATTTAAAAAAAAAAAAAAAAAAAAAAAAATCTGAAAATGACACCCAAATAAAAATGTCTGCAGCTCTTAAACCCTTTATGGTCTATATTTATAAATCTGCTCTTATTTTGATCTAAACACTCGGAATCATAATAAGCTACATTATGCATGTAAGCAGTGGTGTAAAGTAAAGAATTACAAATACTCTCATTACTGTAATTAGAGTAGTTTTTCTCAGGAATTGTACTTTTTGAAGTAGTTTAAAAACAGTGTACTTTCCCTTGAGTACATTTTTAGAGCTGTATCGGTACTTTTACTGCGCATTATTTCCCCTAAACCTGCCGTCGCTACATCATGTTTATTTTTTCCTGTCAACATGATTGGCTAAGACGAATAATCAGTCCTGTGTCTCCATGCGTCACGCGCAACTCCCTTCAAATCAACCATTGCGACCAGCCTAGAGTAAGAGGCAAGCGCTTTATGAAAGGGGGCTGTTGCTGGTTACTGTATGACTGAAATTGTTAAATTGCCTTAAACAATTACTAAAGATTGACCGATGATTTTTACATTTTCTGAAACACGCAAAAATGGTACGTATTCTGTTAGTGCTGTGTATTCTGTGTACTTTTTATAGAGAACATCCATTGCAATTTAAGACGCATTCATTGTACTGCTTTAAGAATTTTTTTTTTTTTTTACAATAAAATTGTTAATGTACAACGCTTTGCAACATTTTTTAATTAACCGCAAGAAAACCTACAGAATGGTTGTCATAATTGTTACCAGATTATTGGTTGTGTTCTCAAATATTACATGGCTGTATTTTTTGTGCTATAGCAGTCAAAAATAAAACTATAGTCAAAGAAATATTGAAATACTGTTGGTGATCTCATGTTTTTGTTCTTACTGAGAATCATCCATAAAAGGGTAATCTACATTTTGAATTTTCAAGGTGGAATAACATTCATAACATAAAAATAAAAATAACTTTTAAAAGGGCTACTTTTCACTCCTACTTTGAGTAGTATTTAGGAAAGGTACTCTACTAGAACTACATTTCTTGACGAGTAACAGTACTTCTACTTGGGTATGCTTTTCAGTACTCTTTCCACCACTGCATGTAACGGACTTCACTTTGGAAAAAAAGGGATATTTTAAATGTTAAAAGCCTGAAAATAACCTAACCGTAAAACTTAATGTCTGATCATGTTCAGATTCAAATTTGAGGAGAATACTCTCTCAGAAATGTTGCTTCTGTAAGATTTTATGTCAAGAAAAGTCTAGGTGTCATTTTAAAAAGGCCTTTTATTGCAGAACATTTGTAATCGTAAAGAGTATTTTTAGTTTTTTAATTCAAATAAATCTGCTTAAATAAAACTTACAGTTCCTGAAAAACTAAGTTACCAATTTACAGAATTTACAAAGTGTAAAAAAACGAATTTAGTTGAGAGAAAGAAATGAAAGCTCTAGCATAAGTTCTGCTGGGAAGACTCAATTACCACGTCACTTAATGCCTTCACTCTAATCCAATGATATTCTCATGCTCACGGTATAAAGGCTCTGTACTTACACATGTTTGAGTTCGCAGATACTGAAGTGACGATTACCCCCATCCTCCCCACCACCACCAGGATGGCCCTGTCCATACCCTACCGGGGGGTCGGCTGCGCCCCTGCCCTCGTCTTCAGGCAGGAATTGCAGATCCGAGACCCTCGGATTATGCTCTTCGGACGGGGCCTATGCCAAAATGACTCTGTACACTATCAGCTTGCTGAGCTGTTAATAAATGCACTATTGTCAATATATTTCTCCCCGAGTCTTTCTGGTAGAACTGTCTGTCATACAGTCTGAGAGCTGCGCTAAGGTGTGTGTGTGTAAACTGACAGACGTGTACGGGAGTCAATGCAAGCGTAAGCAAGAGTAGTATTCACCAATGTTGTTTACATAAAATTGCACAAGATGTCGCCTTTTGATTGGTTACTATGTCCATCCATCAAAACCTTTTTGGCAAAGCATTGGCTAGGCACTGACTGGTTTTATCCAACAAAAAATCATGGGTGCTATGATTGATACCTTGCAAGCCTGTAATGCACTTACTGCATATCACCCTGTGATTCAGTGGAAGACTCTGAAGTGGGGAGGTTAGTGGCACAACAGCTATCATTTTGAGCTCAGAGCTATGTCACAGGTCAGCCCTGCCCAAAAGTTATAAAACACTGTGACTTTTGAGTTTCCTGGACAGCCTTGTGACAATGTTGACTCCACCATTGCTAAATGTTTGGGGTGAGTTTATTGTTTTTTCAAACCAATTGTGGACATAGTGAGTGTTCAGTGGCCTGTTGCACAAAGCTGGTTTCAGTTGTTACCCAGGTAAGTTTGAGATAAGTTTGAGCAAACTCTGGTTTCTGTTTTCGGGCTCAAGAAGGTGGATTGGTTTTTATCTGTGTTCATCACCATGGTAACTTACACTACACGGCTAACCTGGACCAATCAGCTGCCAGTAAATATGCAATTAAGCCACACCCCCTGTATATCTCGTTCCAAATTAAAGCAGTTTATAATGAACAGAAGTTTAGAAATAAATTATTATATAGGTGTGTGTATGTGTATGTGTGTGTGTGTGTGTGTGTGTGTGTGTGTGTGTGTGTGTGTGTGTGTGTGTGTGTGTGTGTGTGTGTGTGTGTGTGTGTATGTATGTATGTATGTATGTATATATATATATATAGACAGAGAAAGAGTTGACAGAGAAAGTTTATACCAAGTTTTGAGAGAAAGTTGAACTTGATCTAAACCAGGTTGGATTAATCTGGATTTGTCAACTCTAAACCTACTCTGAAACTCAGAGTTTGTTTGACTAGCTTCATGCAACAGGCCTCGGGTAATCTGAAGCCGTTTACAATTCCATTTGACGTTTATTGGCAAGTTTTTAATTTTTTATGTATCAGCATATCGATTCATGATCCGGAATCGAAACTTTGTTTTGAAATCGGTCCATCACTATACAAGTCATTATTATTTTTTGCTAACAAAAACTATTATTGTCGCTTCATAAAATGATTGTAGAGCCACTGAAGTGAGATGGGCTTTGTAACGACGTCTTTAGTGCCTTTATGGGTCTTGAGAGAGGAAATGACATTGGTGTCAATGAAGGCCTTTCTGAGCCATCGGATTTCAACAAAAATATGCTGCTGAAGTTACAGTAAAACACGACTTGGTGGCACTCAAGAACAAAACGCTTTGGCTGAGCACATATTGATACCGAAGAAGACAACGATGAAGCGAAAGTAAGTAGACGAAGATGATGCAACGAGGAAAGATGAATGTAGAGGTGCTGGTCTCTTTGGTGTCTGAACACAGAGAACTTTAAGACAAACGCCACAGCGACTACAAAAAATCTTAATAAGAAGGAGTTGTGGAGCGAAACTGCAGATCAAATAGGATTCGATGGAGAGTTTCCATTAAATTCTATTTGATCTGCAATCAAATCAAAAGCGCCATCTACTGTCAGGTAGTGAACGTGCAGGTTCACTCTGCGGGTCACCAGTCTAAAACAAAACCTTTGGGTATGAACACAAAGACGCGTCGTAAAAACGCTGCCGATAAGCATGCGTGATCAATTTCCCAGTGTGCACGAGGTTTATGCATCGATTTGTGCTTTATAAGTACTAATAAACAGCCAATATCCTAGTTATATGCATGCTAATATACAACTTCATAGTGAGATTTAGAACATAAACTGAAGTGTTACATATTTGTACTCTACAAATATGTTATATAAAGAACAAGATTCTAAATCCTAAGCATTTTTGGATTAAAGCGCTATTTCTAGCGGATCTGACCATTCTATCTGTCAAAACATTTCAGTTCACTGTTCATCCAAAGGTGGTGCTCTCATATCAAGTTTTAAAACATGCTGCATTAGAGCTTGTTAATATTTCATGACCTGACACTGGTGAAACTGCCTTTCTTACCACTTAGAGATTATCAACAACCATTGCTATGATAGTGAATTGTTTGTTAAAACCCTCATAATGGTTTTTAAATGCCAGAGGGGAAACTTAGGTCTCAATGAGCAACCCATTCTCACTCCCAAGGCGTCAAAAACCGAAGCATGGTCAACTGCCTTCCGCGTCACAATAAAGACGCTAAAGGTGCCCCAAGGCGTCATGTTTCGACGCGCTGGGTGTTCCATTCATTTCAGTGAGAAACCTTTGGCGTCATACACAGACGCGCTGGGTATTAGTAATGTTATCGTCATGGTGAAATTGTATTAGTTTATAATTTTGCCATTATGACATGTTGGAGTGTGTTTTTCAATTTAATCAGCAAGCATAATTTTATTTACATTTATTTTATTTACGCTATTTAGACATGCTTAACATGTAACCCAACCCCATCCCATCCCTAAACCTACCCATTTGTCTGAACATGATATAAAACACAGGATATAGCCTGACATATACGACTGCATACACAAGTTATTCAAAAAAGTTAAATAATCCAAGTTTTCCGAGGCCAAACGATTGATTTGTATGAAGAAAATCCCGAAAAGCGATCAGCATCTCCATCCGCAGAAGATCATCAACAAACACAATCAAATTTCAAATATTGGCGCCGGTTACGTGAGATTTCATAGTGAAATTGCATTGGCTCTCGTATGTCTTGTGACCAGTTGCGTCATTACGTCAGCATTGATTGTAAAATGTCATTGGCTCTCGTGTGTCTTGTGACCGATTGCGTCATGCTCAGGAGTCTTTTGAATTATTTGAATGAGAAATGAATGAGTTCGTTCACGGGGCAGCGGGATCATCATTTCAGCGATTAAAACATCAAGATCGACTCTGTTCTTCACATGAAGATATCGTATGACTTCAGAAGACTTGGAATGCAACATGAGTTAATACTTTTATACTGCTTTGGTCAGTTTTTGCAATAAATACCTGTGTCTGTACATTTATTTGCCTGTTATGTGTTTTATATTGTTTAGATATGGGTAGGTTTAGGGTAGGAGTGGAGTTAGTTGCTCCGAAATATAAAAGTAGCCTTTAAATATTAATAAAATCATGTCTGCTTTTATAAACGCAAATAATTAAATGCGTCTGTTTATGACGCCAAAGGTTTATCATTGTAATGAATGGAGCACCCAGCGCGTCGCAAAATGACGCCCAGGGGCACCTTTAGCGTCTTAATTGTGACGCGGAAGGCAGTTGACCATGCTTCGGTTTTTGACGCCTTGGGAGTGAGAATGGGTTGCAATGAGATGTGAAATGCTGTGATGGCTCTTTTCAAGGTTGAAGAACAACAATAAATTGATTTCGGAAAAAGCTGTTTTTGTCTTCCTCTGACAGGACATGTTGCTCTGAGCACTCATTGAAAGTGTTCGAATTTTAAAAGTGTGGCGCTGAGCTTCCTGGTGCGAAGCTCAGCGCCCTTTAAGGGGTCACACACCAGACTCAAAGCTCAGCGTCTTGCCACATCTTTAAAATATTGAGCACCCCCATATTGCCAAAATTTGTTTCATAACACCCGCGAAGATTCGACCGTGAGATCGGTAGTCGAATCCGGTTCCGCATATCGATGCATCGAAATCTTTGACTATTCAGGGTCACCACTAATTGAAACCATGCATAAATTGCAAATAGAGTGCAATGAGTACAGTGATCCTTTTCAAACACTCCCGTGATGAAAAGAACAGGATTGTGGAAAGAAGTTCCACGATCAAGGAATTAGGGGGGCTAGGAGATAAGCCTGCAAATACAATTGCAGGTGTGAAGGACTAGAGATTAGTGGAAGGAAAGGATGATGACATTAGCATGGCATTGATCACAGACTGATCCCATCACATTTACCCATTGTTCACCTCAGTTCTGAAATGAGGTGTGAATGACTAGAGACTCAGACTCAAAAAACTGGTTTTGCCATGTGGCTTTAAGCAACAAAGGAATGATCCTGTATGAAAAGTGGACACACAATGGACAAAATGTAGCAAATCTCCTTCATATACTCCTTCATGAGAGCAGCACATCTTATTGAGTGTTGCTTGTATACATGCAAAACATATACAAACTTATATATTAAGATATACATGTATGCAGGTAAAAGTTTAACTTAACCCAATGATGTTTGGACTTTGTTTTCAACATAATGCCTAGGTTAATCTGAAATTGGTTTGGAAAAGGAACAACCTTAGAGACTCTGTTCTAGATATAAACTTTATGCTATGCTAAACCGTGGCCACCTTTGATGTCATCAGCCAATCAAAGCACGAGATATGAACGGCGCCAATTTGCAAATTCCCTCCTTCCCAGGAGAGATTAAAAGGTTCTCTCTCTGAGACAGTTTTTCCAAGTTCTGGCCTCCAGGATTCTGGTTCTAGTTTTCTGAGTGGGTGCAATTCCCTTTCTGGGTTCCAGCTCCAGTTCCAAGATACAATAAGCTGAAGGAACAAGCTGATCATTTATCTCTCTTGAAAGAGAGAAACAAAGGAGTTCTGCAAAAAGTGAGTTCAACGACCATTCAGCCACCCTCATTTTCAAGATATTCTTCTTCAGAGATCCTCCAGATCCGCATATTCCAGAGTGCCCAATCTTCTGTACGCACTTCAGAATCTTTTCGTCCTGCTTGTAAGGATCATCTGCACAGACGTTAGAACCTTCCACTTCAAGGCTCCTTCATCTGCATGTTCAGAAGAAGGACCTTATTTGTGCTTCAGGAGTTCAGGGGTTCAAGGCTGTGAAATGGAAGCCAACTCCTTTCATCCCACTGCAACGCAGCCCAGCAAGATGAAGACGTCACCGCTCTGACTCAGCACGTCACCAGACAGAGTGTAAATAAAACCATTATATTATGCAACTTGCTGAGCTGGGCTGCGTTGCAGTGAGATGAAAGGAGTTGGCTTCCATTACACACAGACACACACACACACGTCAGAAGATTCCTTCCTATAGGAATATATATATTCATATTCCTATAAGAAGGAATCTTCTCACACTCACCTTAGGTGATGTGACAAAACACAATATTAATATTAAATATTAATATTTAAGACCATATATCACTAGTTACATTGCATTTTATTTATTTGCTTTCCTGTATAAATAATGAAAAGAATAAAAATGAACATTTATGCGTTTGACATACACTTATTCATAGCAATGTACAATGCATTCAAAGTATAATACATTTAAGTTCATGCATCCCTCGGGAAGAGACCTTGTACATAAGTACAGTTTTATTCATTTTAAATGCACTAAATTAGACATTAGGCTACAGTTAAGTGTGTGTAAAAAAAAAAAAAAAAAAGACTTTAGACTTTAAATTTTATATTTTGACAGTTACAAATGTATTTTGTTACAACTCAAGCATATACCAAAATTATGAATAAGTGATCCATTTGTGCAGCACATTTCAGAGTGGATTGTTTTGTGATTTTTTTATTAATGCAGTGCCAGCTTTGCATTAGCTGTTATTAACCTCTTACACTCAGGGCCATTTTTTGGGATTTTCGCCTGGATTTGGCCTACCCAAATTGAAAAGCCTCCCATTCACACATACAGTGGTCTAGGTTCAAAATATTGGTGCCATTTTACAGGAAACCCTTTAAAGTTACATAAAACACTGCTAAAAGTGATAAACATGTAAGTATATGTTGTCTAAGCTGAAATAACCCCCCCAAAAATTAGGCGCTTTTTGATTTTTTTAATATAAATTAATGTTTGAAAGTGTGTAACTCAGGCCCTGTGTGCCCTAGGACCCTGCAGACAGTTTGGACTGTTTCCACTAAATTACAGAAAATAGTGGAAAAAAGAATTTTGTCTGTGTAAGTAAGTAAGTAAGTAAGTAAGCTTTATTTCTATAGCACTTCACAGACAAAAGGTCACAAAGTGCTTTACAAAATTAAAATATACACATAAAAGATATACACATACACATAACATACAAATATGATACATAAATACACACAAACATACAAAACCATAATTTCTAATTAAATGCTTGTCTAAAAAGATGCGTCTTAAGGTGTTTTTTAAAAGCTTCCACAGAGTCCAAAGCTCTCAAGGCTAATGGAAGAGAGTTCCAGAGCCTTGGAGCCACTACACAGAAGGCTCGGTCACCTCTCGTTTTAAAACGTGTTCTAGGAACAGTTAAAAGTTCTTGGCCTGAAGACCTCAAAGAGTGACCAGAATTGTATACATGCAGTATATCCTGGATATAAGAGGGAGCTTGATCATGCAAGGCTCTGTAAGTAATGGTTAAAATTTTAAACTGTACTCTAAAACTAATTGGAAGCCAATGTAGAGCCTTAAGTAAAGGTGTAATATGTGTTCGCCTGTTGGTCTTATTCAAAAGTCTTGCAGCTGCA
This sequence comes from Pseudorasbora parva, assembly GCF_024679245.1. Taxonomy (NCBI): domain Eukaryota; kingdom Metazoa; phylum Chordata; class Actinopteri; order Cypriniformes; family Gobionidae; genus Pseudorasbora; species Pseudorasbora parva. The sequence continues at coordinate 6,902,783 of NC_090181.1, forward strand.
TTCTGTGCCACTTGCAATTTGTCCATGGAGGATTTGTTTAAACAAGTGTACAATACATTACAAAAATCGAGACGAGAGGAAATAAAAGCATGAATAAGCATCTCCATCTCATTTTTCGAAACCACAGATCTAATCTTAGCGATGTTCCTGAGATGGAAAAAACAGGAACGAACCACAGATTTAACATGACTGCTAAAACACATAGATTTATCAAAAATGACACCCAAATTTCGCACAACATTACAGTCCGAGGATGATAACGCCCCAATTGCCTGCCTAATCCTAGGAATAATGTTGTCTGGTGCGTGTTAGGCGGTGTCATGTTGTATGCCAGATTTACTCAAATGGGTCTGAAGGGATGACCCCTATTTTTTACCCCTTTTTCCCCTCCCCGACCCTGCTACCCCATTCCACCACCGCCTCCCACCACCATATACAGTGATATAAATGCAATATTCCAGTGTCATTAAATCAATTATATATGCTGGAAGCAGCTCAAAGTGTCTGCAGGGTCCTAGAGCACACAGGGCCTGAGTTACACACTTTCAAAAATTAATTTATATAAAAAAATCAAAAAGCGCCTAATTTTTTGGGGGGTTATAACAGCTTACACAACATCTCCTTAGATGTTTATCACTTTTAGCAGTGTTTTATGTAACTTCAAAGGGTTTCCTGTAAAATGACACCAACATTTTGAACTTAGACCACTGTATGTGTGTATGGGAGGCTTTTCAATTTGGGTAGGCCAAAACCTGGACCTGATAGCAAAGCCACCACAGCTTGTATGTGAACACAGCTAAGTGCTTTTGTCAATTCATTTTACGTGTGAAGATGAGGTGTTTACATCAGTTTCTTTTTAAAGGCATATCAGCAACAACAACAAAAATATTTTTTATAAGGGTCAACAAGAGGGTAGACAACAGTCACACACAAAATTAAATGCTTGGTTGGCAACACCGACATGAATCCTAGCAAGTGTTTGATCTGGAACACCCCAATTTGGAGATTTCACTCTCAAATGATTCTTATAGAGTTTGATGTTAGCATGTCTCTAAGCTAATTACACAGTACATATAGACAAAAAACACATCACATACACATTTAGGTAATTTATATATACACACTTCATTCACAAAAGCGTTGGGACTCCTACCTTTACATGCACATGAACTTTAATGACATCCCATTCTTAGTCCATAGGGTTTAATATGGAGTTGGCCCACCCTTTGCAGCTATGACAGCTTCAACTATTGTGGAAAGACTTTCCACGAGGTTTAGGAGTGTGTTTATGGGGACTTTTGACCATTCTTCTAGAAGCACATTTGTGAGGTCAGACACTGATGTTGGACGAGAAGGTCTGGCTCACAGTCTCCGCTCTAATTCATCCCAAAGCTGTTCTATCGGGTTGAGGTCAAGACTCTGTGCAGGCCAGTCAAGTTCCTCCACACCAAACTCAAACAGCGCTGCCTTTATGGACCGACACACTGTGCACTAGTGCACAGTCATGTTGGAACAGGAAGGGGCCATCCCCAAACTTTTCCCACTAATTTTGGTATGCTGAATCATTAAGAGTTCATTTCACTGGAAATAAGGGGCCACACCCAACCCCTGATAAACAACCCCACCCCATAAGCCCCCCACCACCACACTTTACACTTGGCATTTTCTCTGCTATCTTGGGTTTTTAAATAAATACATTTTGTTATGGTCTTCATTTTGAAAGATGCATGCAAAATTTGGTCAAAATAATGTATCCTATATATACCGCAGATCTGTTGTGTCCTTGGTCTCCGAAACCACACTCTTAAATAGCGTTTCTCCACCCTGCTTGTTTCAAATGAGGCTGAGAGAAATGATTCAACAAAGCCTGCGACAAGTTCTGGATGTGTCACACGGCTCCTGCACCCACCATAGGGGAAATCTAAGGGAGAATTGATGACTTACCAGATGGCCAAGGACACTGATTTTATTGGCCATTTATCCTCATTTAGACCCCTCACTTATCTAATGTCTTAATTCCCTGAATGTGTGATCATATCCCCTTTGACACTCGTTGAAGCAAACACTTAGAGTCGATCAGTCACAATGACCCTGGAAATGGCTGCAATTAAACTCGGAACATCTCTGGTTTCAAGTAATGGTTTCTTTGAGCTTTGTTTCCATCCACGTATTCACATCAAACAACATCACAAACCTTAATCCGAACTAGTGGAAAAAACAAGATGAAAGCATTTCACAAACTGAATATTCTCTGCATGCGAAACTTAGGTTTTACACACTGTCAAATAAAATAAAAATAAAAAAATGTATTATATATTAATATCTATACATCTATATATCTATGCATGCATGCTCCCTGTCACAAAGCTGTTGCAGAGATTTACATGACATTACACAGGTATGCCCTTTTTTCCCCGGTATAAACTTTTAACAAAGCTTCTGAAGGGCTGTTTTATGTCAGTTGATCTCTACCCGGTTGCAAAGCATTCTGTAAAAATCCTTATCCTGACAATGTGACCCATTTATTATATATAGTGGTGCTTATTAGAGACTTAGAGACTATTAGGCGGTACATTTTATCTCTGACATGATTCAATGTACTGTGTAAATGATTAAAAGACCTTTTCAGGGGACAAAAAGGTCCTTTAGTTTTAAATAACTAAATCCTAAACCACTTATTTCAGAAGATTTTGTTAAATATTGTTCAATATGCCGGAGTGTTCATATATAACCAGATTATTTGTTAAGCGGTATGGTTTTGGGATACAATTTCCTTAATTGCAACAGAAAAAAATAAAATAAAATTAGCATTGCTTAGAAAGCTTTTTAATGAAATTGCCCAACTTTATGCCACACATGCAAATATATATTCCTCTCATAGCCTTTCAAGTTCCTGAGAAGGACGTTTAGACAAATGCATCATAAAAACAGCAAATGGCATAGTTTTTGAACTTACAAGAACTTTTGCCACAGCTGAGCTCTCTCTCTCTCTCCCTCTCTCTCTCTCTCTCTCTCTCTCTCTCTCTCTCTCTCTCTCTCTCTCTCTCTCTCTCTCTCTCTCTCTCTCTCTCTCTCTCTCTCTCTCTCTCTCTCTCTCTCTCTCTCTCTCTCTCTGAGTGAATGCTGGGGGTGTGTGGGAGTTGAGCGCGTCGGTGAGAGCGTCTATGAGAGCGATTGTTGAAAACTCTGTCTTCAATACACTACTTTTCTTTTTCCCCCAACTTTTTATTTTTTATTCTTTCCCCTTCGCTGGACAGTCTTGTATAAGGTAGAAGAGAAATAGTTTTGTTTTCACTTGCGCGGTTTTCAGACGCCGAAATGGCGTCTGTTCCCGTGCAAGGAACGTCAGCTCTGTCACTCCGAAATGGGTGCAAATGTGTACCAGAGGCCGGAGTGACAGTGGAAGAACTACTCATAGTTGTAGGAGAGCAGGTGGGCTTTGAGAACGTAATTTCGGCCTCACGAATGAACAAATCTATCGTTGTGTTTTTAAAATCAGACTCCATGGTTAATCAGCTGACTGTGAGCGGAATATGGGTGAAGGAAAAGTTTGTCACGGTAACCCCGCTATCCGCTCCAGCAACTAAAATTATTATCTCAAACGTCCCGCCGTTTATATCTAATGAGACCATTACGAAAGAACTGCAGAGGTTTGGAAAGATTTCAAGCTCTGTCAGAATGATCCCTCTCGGATGTAAAAATAATGCGCTCAAACATGTTCTTTCTTTTAGACGTCAAGTATTGATGTTTTTAAACTCACCAGAGCGTACTTTGGAAGTTTCTTTCCGTGTTAATCACGGGGAGAATTCGTACATGGTTTACGCCAGCACTGAGACCCTGAAGTGTTTTGAGTGTGGTGACTTGGGCCATAAACGCTTTCGCGTGTCCGCATAAAGATGATCAGCGCGCGTCTACATCTCGTGGTGATGTAAATAATACTGAGATTACTGACCAACAAAAGAGCGAAAGTAAAGAACAGAGGAATGAGGGACAGGAGGAAGGAGCCACGGAGGAAGGCAAGATGCAGGAGGTGAGTGCGATTCATTTAAATGCTGAGAGTGTGGAGCAACATGGATGCAACTTTGTTTCTGATAAATCTGGAAATGTAATAGATGATATTGACAAGGGTGAGACCCAGAGTGCTGTTGTAAACGTGTGTGAAGGCAAGGATGTTTGCACAAGAGGAAGACTTGGAGGATAATATGGCTGATGAGATGGATAGTTTATCTCAGTGTACTGAGGATGGAGACGATGATCAGTGGGCAGATGGTTCAAGAGGAACTGATATGTATACTGTTGACCAAATTAATGCTTTTTTAGATAAAACAAAAGGAAAAGTTGGTGTTGAAGTAAGTAACTACTTTCCTGATATTGAGAAGTTTATTGCTTCTGTAATATGGGCTAGGAAAGTGGCTAGCAATGAGGAACTCTCACAACAGAAGAGGTTTCGCCTTAAGAAGCATATGACTGTTCTTAAACAAGGCAAAAAAGGCAGGGAAAGCGAGGGGGAAAACGAAATAACTTAAATGGCTTGTTTCCTTTCCTTTTCTTTCTGTATTTTCATCTTCCTTTTTCCCTTTCTTATGGAGATCTTGAGGGTGGGATCAATTAATGTAAATGGAATGAGGGATGGGAGAAAGAATGGTTTAATGTCAGAAATTATACGACTGAAAGATCTTAGTGTTGTTTTTTTTGCAAGAAACCCATAGTAGTCAAGATAATGAGATAGATTGGGGCTTGTGGTGGGAAGGAGAGAGAATTCTTAGTCATGGGACTAACTTAAGTGCTGGAGTCGCTGTGCTTTTTTCCCCTGCTCTCAAACCAAATATTTTATCAACAAATGAAGTGATACCAGGGAGATTATTGTTTGTAAGGGCTAAAATAATGAATTTAATTTTCTTGTTTGTTAACATCTATGCCCCTAATATAGGAGCAGACAGAGTACAGCTTTTTACTAAACTCGAGCGTACTTTAAAGCAACAGCAGGATGGGGACTTTATTGTATTAGGAGGAGACTGGAACTGTACGCTAGACTTTGTACGAGATAGGAATGGGGAAGAACCTCATGCACAGTCAGCTAGAGTTTTAGCTAATATAATAAAAAATCAAAAATTTTCAGATGTATGGAGAGAGTATAATCTAACAGCACGGCAGTATACATGGATGAAAGTTGGCAATGGCAATGTTTCTGGGGCACGACTGGACAGATTTTATATATCACAAAATATGAGAAATAAGATTATTAATACAGCTATTATCCCTACAGCTGTTTCGGATCATAAACTTATCACAATTGAGTGTGTTTTTGACTGAAAGAAAGCATATGAGTTATTATTGGCATTTCAATGTTAAACTTCTGCAAGATAAAAATGTTTTGTGAGAATTTTAAATTGTTTTGGGAAAGTTGGAAAAGTGAAAAATGTCTTTATGAAAGTATTACTCAGTGGTGGGAAGTCGGTAAAGCGCACATCAGAGGGTTTTGTCAACAATATGCATCTTACTCTTCTTTAATGTTCAAAAAAGACAGTAGAGGGGGTGGAAAAAGAGATTATGGACATTGAAAAGAGAATGAATGATAATGATGATCTACAAGAACTGTGGACTGAAAGGAAAAATCAGCTGAGCTCCTTTTTAAATGAAAAGGTTAAAGGAGCTCTTGTAAGAAGTCGCTTTCAAACAATAAGAGATATGGATGGACCTTCTTCTTTTTTCTTTAACTTGGAGCGAAAAGCAGGACAAGATAAACTGATGTATGTCTTAAAGGACAATAATGGACATAACACTTCAGACCCAGTGGTGATGCGCAAACTTGCTGTGGATTTTTATTCCAATTTATACGCTGCTGATAATTCAGATGAGCAATGTAGAAATGAACTGCTACAAGATCTTCCTGTTCTGACAGAGGAACATAAGACATTTTTAGAGACTGAGCTCACTTTTAAAGAGGTTACTGATGCTGTTTTGGGACTTTCCTCAGGACGTACACCTGGACTGGATGGTTTACCTGGCGAATTTTATAAGGCTTTTTGGGATGTTATTGGATATGATTATTTTGAGGTAATCCAAAAATGTTTTAATGATGGGATACTACCTTTGAGTTGTCAGAGGGCAGTTCTGACGCTCCTTCCAAAAAAAAGGTGACCTAACTCTTTTGAAAAATTGGAGACCTGTGGCAATTTTATGCTCTGATTACAAAATCTTTTCCAAATGTTTGGCTAATAGGGTAAATGGCGTATTATATACAATTATACATAAAGATCAGTCTTATTGTATAAAAAATAGATCTATAATAGATAACTTACATTTGGTAAGAGATACTTTTGATTTTGTCTCTGATAATAATGATAATGTAGGGTTTCTGTCACTAGACCAGGAAAAGGCTTTTGACAGAGTTGATCATACTTTTCTTTTTGATACCTTAAAAGCTTTTGGGTTTGGGGACAATTTTATTTCTAAAATAAGACTGCTGTAT